>NC_057802.1:35854879-36002723 GCF_018294505.1 Triticum aestivum
ATGTAGGGCCACTGATGGAAATCTAGCATGCTATACTAAGCATGTAGGATTGCAGGTAAAGGTATCAAAAGTAGTAGCAAGGATAGGCTATGCATCAGGATAGGATATCGAAAAGCAGTAACATGCTACACTACTCTAATGCAAGCAGTATAGAGAAGAATAGGCGATATCTGGTGATCAAGGGGGGGGGGGCTTGCCTGGTTGCTCTGGCAAGTAGGAGGGGTCGTCAACTCCGTAGTCGAACTGGGCAGCAGCAGTGTCGGTCTCGTAGTCTACCGGAGAGGAGAGGGGGAAGAAACAGTAAATACAATGCAAACATAAGCATGACGATGCGTGACATGACAATGAACGGTGCTAGGTGTGTCCTAACGCGACAGTAGGTGGTACCGGCGAAGGGGGGAACATCCGGGAGGTATTCCCGATGTTTCGCGTTTTCGGACAGACGGACCGGAGGGGGAAAGTTGCTAGTACGATAGGTTAGGGAGGTGTGGTGGACGAACGGACTGCGTATTCGGATTCGTCTCGTCGTTCTGAGCAACTTTCATATAGAAAACATTTTCATCCGAGTTACGGTTTAAAAGATATGAATTTTCAAAGTTTATGTGAATTTCTGGAATTACTTATATTAAGCAAAAATGAATTATGACGTCAGCATGAGGCAATGCTGACGTCAGCAGGTCAACAGGTCGGCTGACCACTCAAACCAGACAGGTGGGTTCAGTGGTCCCACATGTCAGCCTCTGTTAGTCTAATATTTGTTTAAACTAAACTAACAGTCTAATTAGAGGGGTGGGCCCCATATGTCAGTGAGTGATTAGTTAATCTAATTATTTTTATTTATAAAACATTTTTCTTTTTCTTTTTCTTTTTCTTTTTTAATTTTTGCGGCGGGGCCCGCACGTCAGTGACTGGGCCTGCCCAGTCAGCATGTTGACCCAGTCAACGGGGCCCACGGGGCCCACTGGCAGGGACACTGGGGTGGCCCCAGGCCAGCCACGTCGGCGACAGGTCAGTACGGCGGCCGGAGCAACTCCGGCGAGCCAAACGCGGCGGCGCGGCTCGGGAGGGGTGCGGGTTTCGCGCACAGGGGGTTTGCGGGGGCGTGGCTGGGCGCGTTCGACGCGGCTCGGCGCCGCGCGTCCAACGGTGGTGGCCGGAGGGGCTGGAACGGGCGGGGGCGAGCGCTACGAGCTCGCCGGCGGCGAGGTGCTACGGGCTGGGGCGGGTGCGGCGTTAGAGAGCGCGAGCGGCCGAACTATCTAGCTAGGCGGGTGCGGCACGATGCGGTCGAACTAGCGGGCCTACGCCCGTGACCATTTGGTCACCGGAGACCCGCCGGCGGCGTGCTCCGCGGCGCGGCGTTCGGGCGCGCGTGGAAACAGCGGCTACGATACGTGTTCGAGCTAACGGAGAGGGGGAGGAGAAGCGGGAGCTCACAGCGGAGCCGTAGGGAGTGGTAGTGAGCTCGGGGAGGGCGCGGGGTAGCCGGAATCGGCGACGAATGCCGGCGACCCAAAGGTTGAAGACGAGCTCGTGGAGGTCGGTGCAGAGGCGCTCGGTTCGTTCCCGATGGCGTAGTCGACGTAGTCGACGGCGGGGAGCCGTTCGGGCACGTCGTTGGGGCAATCGGGGCACGGTGGCCGCGGGAACAACGGTGAACGGTGGCGAGCACACTCGGGCAGAGGGGATCGAAGGGGAGAGGGAGGTGGATCTGGCGGGGGAAGGCGCAGAGGCCGAGAGGGAGAGCGCGGGTGAGTGGGAGAGAGGCCCGAGGAGGCGGGGGTGCTGGCGCCCTTATCCTCCCCGTCACCGGCGAGGGGGTGCGGCGGGGACGGCCCCTATTCCGACCCCGGTCGGTGGAACAGGGAAGGGGACGCGGGGGGAGAGGTGGGCTGGGCCTGGGGGGTTGGGGGTGGCGGCCCAGTTTGGGCCGGGGGTCCAGTGGGGGGTGAAGGGCCTTCTCCTTTTTTTTTCCTTTGTCTGTTCTGTTTTCTGTTTTCTTTTTATTTGCTTATTTTCTTTTCTGTTTTATTTCATTTAAAAGTATTTAGGTATTTTATAAAAATGTGTTTTCTCCACAATAATTATCAGTGCAATTTCTGGCAGGGCCCGAACATTTTTGTTTAAATTTTTGAAAACTTTTATTTTCCACTTTAAATTTAATTGAAGTTTGAATTAGGAGTTTGAAAAGAAATGTGTTCCAAATGTGATCAAGCCCTGTTTAGCAACATGATTAGCTTAATCACAGAGGGTTACTGTAGCATGATCCTCAGGGTGTTACAATCTTTATCATAAAAATACCGAAAATATTATCTTATCATATCTATCAGATCTCACTCTCGTAAGTGACAGTGAAGGGATTGACAACCCCTTTATCGCATTGGTTGCGAGGTTCTTATTTGTTTGTGTAGGTGCGCGGGACTTGAGTGTGGTCTCCTACTGGATTGATACCTTGGTTCTCAAAAATTAAGGGAAATACTTACGCTACTTTACTACATCACCCTTTCCTCTTCAAGGGAAAACCAATGCAGTGCTCAAGAGGTAGCAAGAAGGATTTCTGGCGCTGTTGCCGGGGAGTCTACGCAAAAGTCAAGACATACCAAGTACCCATCACAAACTCTTATCCCTCGCATTACTTTATTTGCCATTTGCCTCTCGTTTTCCTCTCCCCCACTTCACCCTTGCCGTTTTATTCGCCCTCTCCTTTCCGTTCGCCTCTTTCTCACTCGCTTCTTGTTTGCTTGTGTGTTGGATTACTTGCTTGTCACGATGGCTCAAGACAATACTAAATTGTGTGACTTTACCAATACCAACAATAATGATTTTCTTAGCACTCCGATTGCTCCTCTCAGCGATACTGAATCTTGTGAAATTAATGCTGCTTTGTTGAATCTTGTCATGAAAGATCAATTCGCCGGCCTTCCTAGTGAAGATGTCACTACCCATCTAAATAGCTTCGTTGATTTGTGTTATATGCAAAAGAAGAAAGATGTGGACAATGATATTGTTAAATTGAAGCTATTTCCTTTTTCGCTTAGAGATTGTGCTAAAGTTTGGTTTTCGTCTTTGCCTAAAAATAGTATTGATTCATGGAATAAGTGGAAAGATGCTTTTATCTCTAAGTATTTTCCTCCCGCTAAAATCATCTCTCTTAGAAACGATATCATGAATTTTAAGCAAGTTGATCATGAACATGTTGCACAAGCTTGGGAGAGGATGAAATTAATGATACGTAATTGCCCTACACATGGTTTGAATCTTTGGATGATTATACAAAAAAATTATGCCGGATTGAATTGTGCTTCTAGAAATCTTTTAGATTCGACTCTGGGAGGCACTTTTATGGAGATCACTTTAGGAGAAGCTACTAAACTCCTAGATAATATTATGGTTAATTATTCTCAATGGCACACCGAAAGATCTACTAATAAAAAAGTGCATGCGATAGAAGAAATTACTGTTTTGAGTGGAAAGATGGATGAACTCATGAAATTATTTGCTACTAAAACTGTTTCTTCTGATCCTAATGATATGCCTTTGACTACTTTGATTGAGAATAATAATGAATCTATGGATGTGAACTTTGTTGGTAGGAATAATTTTGGTAACAATGCGTATAGAGGAAATTATAATCCTAGGCCGTCCCCTAGTACTTCCTCTAATAATTATGGTCATTCCTACAACAATTCTTATGGAAATTTTAGTAAGATTCCTTTTGGATTTGAAACTAGTGTTAAGGAGTTTATGAATTCACAAAAGAACTTCAATGCTTTGCTTGAAGAAAAATTGCTTAAAGTTGATGAATTGGCTAGGAACATTGATAGAATTTCTCTTGATGTTGATTCTTTGAAACTTAGATCTATTCCACCTAAGCATGATATCAATGAGTCTCTCAATGGCATGAGAATTTCCATTGATGAGTGCAAAGAAAGAACTGCTAGGATGCGTGCTAAGAAAGATTGTTTTGTGAAAGCGTGTTCTTCTAATTTTTATGAGAATAAAGATGAAGATCTAAAAGTTATTGATGTGTCCCCTATTAAATCTTTGTTTTGCAATGTGAATCTTGATAATGATGGGACTGAATATGAGCCACCTTTACCTAGAAGGCGTTCCAAAAATTCGGAGTTTTTAGATCTTGATGCTAAAATTTGTAAAAGTGGGATTGAAGAAGTCAAAACTTTAGATATCAATGAACCCACTATTTTGGATTCCAAGGAATTTAATTATGATAATTGCTCTTTGATAGATTGTATTTCCTTGTTGCAATCCATGCTAAATTCTCTGCATGCTTATAGTCAACATAAAGCTTTTACCAAACATATCGTTGATGCTTTAATGCAATCTTATGAAGAAAAACTTGAGTTGGAAGTTTCTATCCCTAGAAAACTTTATGATGAGTGGGAACCTACTATTAAAATTAAAATTAAAGATCATGAATGCTATGCTTTGTGTGATTTGGGTAGTGTTTCCACGATTCCAAAAACTTTATGTGATTTGTTAGATTTCCGCGAATTTGATGATTGCTCTTTAAATTTACACCTTGCGGATTCCACTATCAAGAAACCTATGGGAAGAATTAATAATGTTCTTATTGTTGCAAATAGGAATTATGTGCCCGTAGATTTTATTGTTCTTGATATTAGATTGCAATCCTTCATGTCCTATTATTCTTGGTAGACCTTTCCTTAGAAAGATTGGTGCAATTATTGATATGGAGGAAGGGAATATTAGATTCCAATTTCCGTTAAGGAAAGACATGGAACACTTCCCTAGAAAGAAAATAAAATTACCTTATGAATCTATTATGAGAGCCACTTATGGATTGCCTACCAAAGATGGCAATACCTAGATCTATCCTTGCTTTTATGCCTAGCTAGGGGCGTTAAACAATAGCGCTTGTTGGGAGGCAACCCAATTTTATTTTAGTTTTTTTCTTTTTGCTTCTGTTTAGGAATAAATATTTGATCTAGACTCTTGTTAGATTTGTTTTTATGTTTTAATTAGTGTTTGTGCCAAGCTAAACCTATAGGATCTTCTTGCATGATAGTTATTTGACCTTGCTGAAAATTCCAGAAACTTTCTGTTCACGAAAACAATTGTTACAAATCACCAGAACGTGATAAAATACTGATTCCAATTGCAGTAGATCAATAAACAAATTGTATAGGTCGTCCTATTTTGGTAGAATTTTTAGAGTTCCAGAAGTTTGCGTTAATTACAGATTACTACAGACTATTCTGTTTTTTGACAGATTCTGTTTTTCGTTTATTGTTTGCTTATTTTGATGAATCTACGGCTAGTAAAAGAGTTTATAAACCATAGAGAAGTTGGAATACAGTAGTTTTAACACAAATATAAATAAAGAACGAGTTCATTACAGTACCTTGAAGTGGTGTTTTGTTTTCTTTCGCTAACGGAGCTCACGAGATTTTCTGTTAAGTTTTGTGTTGTGAAGTTTTCAAGTTTTGGGTAAAAGATTTGATGGATTATGGAACAAGGAGTGGCATGAGCCTAAGCTTGGATATTCCCATGGCACCCCAATATAATCTAAGGACACCTAAAAGCCAAAGCTTGGGGATGCCCCGAAAGGCATCCCCTCTTTCGTCTTCGTCCATCGGTAACTTTACGTGGAGCTATATTTTTATTCACCACATGATATGTGTTTTGCTTGGAGCGTCTTGTATGATTTGAGTCTTTGCTTTTTAGTTTACCACAATCATCCTTGCTGTACAAACCTTTTGAGAGAGACACACTTGATTCAGAATTTATTAGAATACTCTATGTGCTTCACTTATATCTTTTGAGCTATGTAGTTTTGCTCTAGTGCTTCACTTATATCTTTTAGAGCACGGTGGTGGATTTGTTTTATAGAAACTATTTCTCTCTCATGCTTCACTTATATTATTTTGAGAGTCCTACAAGACAGCATGGTAATTTGCTTTAATTATGATAGGCATCCAAGATTAGTAAAAAAAATTATGAGTGTGTTGAATACTATGAGAAGTTTGATGCTTGATAATTGTTTTGAGATATGAAGATGGTGATATTAGAGTCATGCTAGTTGAGTAGTTGTGAATTTGAGAAATACTTGTGTTAAAGTTTGTGATTCCCGTAGCATGCACGTATGGTGAACCGTTATGTGATGAAGTCGGAGCATGATTTATTTATTGATTGTCTTCCTTATGAGTGCCGGTCGGGGACGAGCGATGGTCTTTTCCTACCAATCTATCCCCCTAGGAGCATGCGCGTAATACTTTGCTTTGATAACTTGTAGATTTTTGCAACAATTATATGAGTTCTTTATGACTAATGTTGAGTCCATGGATTATACGCACTCTTATCCTTCCACAATTGCTAGCCTCTCTAATACCGCGCACTTTTCGCCGGTATCATACACCCACCATATGCCTTCCTCAAAACAGCCACCATACCTACCTATCATGGCATTTCCATAGCCATTCCGAGATATATTGCCATGCAACTTACCACCGTTCCGTTTACTATGACACGCTTCATCATTGTCATATTGCTTTGCATGATCACGTAGTTGACATCGTATTTGTGGCAAAGCCACCGTTCATAATTCCTTCATACATGTCACTCTTGATTCAGTGCATATCCCGGTACACCGCCGGAGGCATCCACATAGAGTCATATTTTGTTCTAAGTTTTGAGTTGTAATTCTTGAGTTGTAAAGAAAATAAAAGTGTGATGATCATCATTATTAGAGCATTGTCCCAAGTGAGGAAAGGATGATGGAGACTATGATTCCCCCATAAGTCGGGATGAGACTCCGGACTAAATAAAAAAAGAGAGAAAGGCCATAAAAAAGAAGAGAAAAGGCCAAAGAAAAAAATGAGAAAAAAATGAGAGAAAAAGAGAGAAGGGACAATGCTACTATCCTTTTACCACACTTGTGCTTCAAAGTAGCACCATGATCTTCATGATAGAGAGTCTCCTATGATATCACTTTCATATACTACTGGGAAATTTTCATTATAGAACTTGGCTTGTATATTCCAATGATGGGCTTCCTCAAAATGCCCTAGGTCTTCGTGAGCAAGCGAGTTGGATGCACACCCACTTAGTTTCTTTTGTTGAGCTTTCATATACTTATAGCTCTAGTGCATCCGTTGCATGGCAATCCCTACTCACTCACATTGATATATATTGATGGGCATCTCCATAGCCCGTTGATACGCCTAGTTGATGTGAGACTATCTTCTACCTTTTTTGTCTTCTCCACAACCACCATTCTATTCCACATATAGTGATATGTCCATGGCTCACGCTTATGTATTGCGTGAAGATTGAAAAGTTTGAGAACACAAAAGGTATGAAACAATTGCTTGGCTTGTCACCGGGGTTGTGCATGATTAAATACTTTGTGTGATGAAGATAGAGCATAGCCAGTGAAGGAAATATGCCCTAGAGGCAATAATAAAGTATTATTTATTTCCTTGTATCATGATAAATGTTTATTATTCATGCTAGAATTGTATTAACCGGAAACATAATACATGTGTGAATATATAGACAAACAGAGTGTCACTAGTATGCCTCTACTTGACTAGCTCGTTAATCAAAGATGGTTATGTTTCCTAGCCATAGACATAAGTTGTCATTTGATTAACGAGATCACCTCATTAGGAGAATGACGTGATTGACTTGACCCATTCCGTTACCTTAGCACTCGATCATTTAGTATGTTGCTATTGCTTTCTTCATGACTTATACATGTTCCTATGACTATGAGATTATGCAACTCCCGTTTACCGGAGGAACACTTTGTGTGCTACCAAACGTCACAACGTAACTGGGTGATTATAAAGGTGCTCTACAGGTGTCTCCGAAGGTACTTGTTGGGTTGGCGTATTTCGAGATTAGGATTTGTCACTCCGATTGTCGGAGAGGTATCTCTGGGCCCTCTCGGTAATGCACATCACTTAAGCCTTGCAAGCATTGCAACTAATGAGTTTGTTGCGAGATGATGTATTACGGAACGAGTAAAGAGACTTGCCGGTAACGAGATTGAACTAGGTATCGAGATACCGACGATCGAATCTCGGGCAAGTAACATACCGATGACAAAGGGAACAACGTATGTTGTTATGCGGTCTGACCGATAAAGATCTTCGTAGAATATGTGGGAGCCAATATGGGCATCCAGGTCCCGCTATTGGTTATTGACCGGAGACGTGTCTCGGTCATGTCTACATAGTTCTCGAACCCGTAGGGTCCGCACGCTTAACGTTACGATGACAGTTTTATTGAGTTTTGATGTACCGAAGGAGTTCGGAGTCCCGGATGAGATCGGGGACATGACGAGGAGTCTCGAAATGGGCGAGACGTAAAGATCGATATATTGGACGACTATATTCGGACTTCGGAAAGGTTCCGAGTGATTCGGGTATTTTTCGGAGTACCGGAGAGTTACGGGAATTCGTATTGGGCCTTAATGGGCCATACGGGAAAGGAGAGAAAGGCCTCAAAAGGTGGCCGCACCCCTCCCCATGGTCTGGTCCGAATTGGACTAGGGAAGGGGGGCGCACCCTTCCTTCTTTCTCCTTCCCCCTTCCCTTCTCCTACTCCCACAAGGAAAGGAGGAGTCCTACTCCTGGTGGGAGTAGGACTCCCCCCTTGGGCGCGCCACCTCCCCTTGGACGGCCCTCTCCCCCTTGCTCCTTTATATACGGGGGCAGGGGGGCACCCCATGCACACAACAATTGATCCTTGAGATCTCTTAGCCGTGTGCGGTGTCCCCCTCCACCATATTACACCTCGATAATACCGTTGCGGAGCTTAGGCAAAGCCCTGCGTCGGTGGAACATCATCATCGTCACCATGCCATCGTGCTGACGAAACTCTCCCTCAACACTCGGCTGGATCGGAGTTCGAGGGACGTCATCGAGCTGAACGTGTGTAGAACTCGGAGGTGCCGTACGTTCGGTACTTGATCGGTCGGATCGTGAAGACGTACGACTATATCAACCGCGTTGTGATAACGCTTCCGCTGTCGGTCTACGAGGGTACGTGGACAACACTCTCCCTCTCATTGCTATGCATCACCATGATCTTGCGTGTGCGTAGGAAATTTTTTGAAATTACTACGTTCCCCAACAGTGGTATCAGAGCCTGGTTTTATGCGTAGATGTCATATGCACGAGTAGAACACAAGTGAGTTGTGGGCGATATAAGTCATACTGCTTACCAGCATGTCATACTTTGGTTCGGCGGTATTGTTGGATGAAGCGGCCCGGACCGACATTACGCGTACGCTTACGCGAGACTGGTTCTTCCGACGTGCTTTGCACAGAGGTGGCTGGCGGGTGTCAGTTTCTCCAACTGTAGTTGAACCGAGTGTGGCTACGCCCGGTCCTTGCGAAGGTTAAAACAACACCAACTTGACAAACTATCGTTGTGGTTTTGATGCGTAGGTAAGAACGGTTCTTGCTAAGCCCGTAGCAGCCACGTAAAACATGCAACAACAAAGTAGAAGACGTCTAACTTGTTTTTGTAGGGCATGTTGTGATGTGATATGGTCAAGACATGATGTGATATAATGTGTTGTATGAGATGATCATGTTTTGTAACCGAGTTATCGGCAACTGGCAGGAGCCATATGGTTGTCGCTTTATTGTATGAGATGCAAACGCCATGTAATAGTTTTACTTTATCACTAAGCGGTAGCGATAGTCATAAAAGCAATAAGTTGGCAAGACGACAACGATGCTACGATGGAGATCAAGGTGTCGCGCCGGTGACGATGGTGATCATGACGGTGCTTCGGAGATGGAGATCACAAGCACGGTGCTTCGGAGATGGAGATCACAAGCACAAGATGATGATGGCCATATCATATCACTTATATTGATTGCATGTGATGTTAATCCTTTATGCATCTTATCTTGCTTTGTTTGGCGGTAGCATTATAAGATGATCATTCACTAAATTATCAAAGTAAAGTGTTCTCCCTGAGTATGCTCCGTTGCGAAAGTTCTTCGTGCTGAGACACCACGTGATGATCGGGTGTGATAGGCTCTACGTTCAAATACAACGGGTGCAAAACAGTTGCACACACGGAATACTCAGGTTAAACTTGACGAGCCTAGCATATAACAGATATGGCCTCGGAACACGGAGACCGAAAGGTCGAGCGTGAATCATATAGTAGATATGATCAACATAGTGATGTTCACCATTGAAACTACTCCATCTCACGTGATGATCGGACATGGTTTAGTTGATATGGATCACGTGATCACTTAGAGGATTAGAGGGATGTCTATCTAAGTGGGAGTTCTTAAGTAATATGATTAATTGAGCTTGAATTTATCATGAACTTAGTACCTGATAGTATTTTGCTTATCTATGTTAATTGTAGATAGATGGCCCGTGCTGTTGTTCCGTTGAATTTTAATACGTTTCTTGAGAAAGCAAAGTTGAAAGATGATGGTAGCAATTACACGGACTGGGTCCGTAACTTGAGGATTATCCTCATTGCTGCACAGAAAATTATGTCCTTGATGCACCGCTAGGTGACAGACCTATTGCAGGAGCATATGCAGACGTTATGAACGTTTGGCTAGCTCAATATGATGACTACTTGATAGTTTAGTGCACCATGCTTAACGGCTTAGAATCGGGACTTCAAAGACGTTTTGAACGTCATGGACCATATGAGATGTTCCAGGAGTTGAAGTTAAAATTTCAAGCAAATACCCGAGTTGAGAGATATGAAGTCTCCAACAAGTTCTATAGCTAAAAGATGGAGGAGAATCGCTCAACTAGTGAGCATGTGCTCAGATTGTCTGGGTACTACAATCACTTGAATCAAGTGGGAGTTAATCTTCCAGACAAAATAGTGATTGACAGAATTCTCTAGTCACCATCACCAAGTTAGTAGAACTTCGTGATGAACTATAGTATGCAAGGGATGACGAAAGTAATTCCGAGCTCTTCGTGATGCTGAAATCGACGAAGGTAGAAATCAAGAAAAACATCAAGTGTTGATGGTTGACGAGACCACTAGTTTCTAGAAAAGGGCAAAGGGAAGAAGGGAACTTCAAGAAGAACGGCAAGCAAGTTGCTGCTCAAGTGAAGAAGCCTAAGTCTGGTCCTAAGCCTGAGACTAAGTGCTTCTACTGCAAAGGGACTGGTCACTGGAAGCGGAACTACCCCAAGTATTTGGTGGATAAGAAGGATGGCAAAGTGAACAAAGGTATATTGGATATACATGTTATTGATGTATACTTACTAGTGTTTATAGCAACCCCTCAGTATTTGATACTGGTTCAGTTGCTAAAAAGTAGTAACTCGAAACGGGAGTTGCAGAATAAACAGAGACTAGTAAAAGGCGAGGTGACGATGTGTGTTGGAAGTAGTTCCAAGATTGATATGATCATCATCGCACACTCCCTATACTTTCGGGATTACTGTTGAAACTAAATAAGTATTATTTGGTGTCTACGTTGAGCATGAATATGATTTGATCATGTTTGTTGCAATACGGTTATTCATTTAAATTAGAGAATAATTGTTGTTCTGTTTACATGAATAAAACCTTCTATGGTCATACACACCAACGAAAATGGTTTGTTGGATCTCGATCGTAGTGATAAACATATTCATAATATTGAAGCCAAAAGATGCAAAGTTAATAATGATAGTGCAACTTATTTGTGGCACTGCCGTTTAGGTCATATTGGTGTAAAGCGCATGAAGAAACTCCATACTGATGGGATTTTGGAATCACTTGATTATGAATCACTTGATGCTTGCGAACCGTGCCTCATGGGCAAGATGACTAAAACGCCGTTCTCCGGAACTATGGAGAGAGCAACAGATGTATGTGGTCTGATGAATATTGAGGCTCGTGGCGGATATCGTTATTTTCTGACCTTCACAGATGATTTGAGCAGATATGGGTATATCTACTTGATGAAACACAAGTCTGAAACATTTGAAAAGTTCAAAGAATTTCAGAGTGAAGTGGAGAATCATCGTAACAAGAAAATAAAAGTTTCTACGATATGATCGCAGAGGTAAAATATTTGAGTTACGAGTTTGGCCTTCAATTAAAACAATGTGGAATAGTTTCACAAATTCGTGCCACCTGGAACACCACATCATAATGGTGTGTCCGAACATCGTAACCGTACTTTATTAGATATGGTGCGATATATGATGTCTCTTACCGATCTACCACTATCGTTTTGGGGTTATGCATTAGAGACAGCTGCATTCACGTTAAATAGGGTACCATCGAAATCCGTTGAGACGACGCCTTATGAACTATGGTTTGGCAAGAAACCAAAGTTGTCGTTTCTTAAAGTTTGGGGTTACGATGCTTATGTGAAAAAGTTTCATCCTGATAAGCCCAAACCCAAATCGGAGAAATGTGTCTTCATAGGATACCCAAAGGAGACAGTTGGGTACACCTTCTATCACAGATCCGAAGGCAAGACATTTGTTGCTAAGAATGGATCCTTTCTAGAGAAGGAGTTTCTCTCGAAAGAAGTGAGTGGGAGGAAAGTAGAACTTGATGAGGTAACTGCACCTGCACCCTTATTGGAAAGTAGTTCATCACAGAAATCTGTTCCTGTGACTCCTACACCAATTAGTGAGGAAGTTAATGATGATGATCATGTAACTTCAGATCAAGTTACTACCAAAGAACTTGATGAGGTAACTGTACCTGCTCCCTTATTGGAAAGTAGTTCATCACAGAAATCTGTTCCTGTGACTCCTACACCAATTAGTGAGGAAGTTAATGATGATGATCATGTAACTTCAGATCAAGCTACTACCAAACCTCGCAGGTAAACCAGAGTAACATCCGCACCAAAGTGGTACGGTAATCGTGTTCTGGAGGTTATGTTACTAGACCATAACGAACCTACGAACTATGAAGAAGCAATGGTGAGCCCAGATTCCGGAAAATGGCTTGAGGCCATGAAATCTGAGATGGGATCCATGTATGAGAACAAAGTATGGACTTTGGTTGACTTGCCCAATGATCGGCAAGCCATTGAAAATAAATGGATCTTCAAGAAGAAGACTGACGTTGATGGTAATATTACTGTCTGTAAAGCTCGACTTGTTGCGAAAGGTTTCCGACAAGTTCAAGGGATTGACTACGATGAGACCTTCTCACCCATAGCGATGCTTAAGTCTGTCCGAATCATGTTAGCAATTGCCGCATTTTATGATTATGAAATTTGGCAAATGGATGTCAAAACTGCATTCCTGAATGGATTTCTGGAAGAAGAGTTGTATATGATGCAACCAGAAGGTTTTGTCGATCCAAAGGGAGCTAACAAAGTGTGCAAGCTCCAGCGATCCATTTATGGACTGGTGCAAGCCTCTCGGAGTTGGAATAAACGCTTTGATAGTGTGATCAAAGCATTTGGTTTTATACAGACTTTTGGAGAAGCCTGTATTTACAAGAAAGTGAGTGGGAGCTCTGTAGCATTTCTGATATTATATGTGGATGACATATTACTGATTGGAAATGATATAGAATTTCTGGATAGCATAAAGGGATACTTGAATAAGAGTTTTTCAATGAAAGACCTCGGTGAAGCTGCGTATATATTGGGCATCAAGATCTATAGAGATAGATCAAGACGCTTCATTGGACTTTCACAAAGCACATACCTTGACAAAGTTTTGAAGAAGTTCAAAATGGATCAAGCAAAGAAAGGATTCTTGCCTGTGTTGCAAGGTGTGAAGTTGAGTAAGACTCAATGCCCGACCACTGCAGAAGATAGAGAGAAGATGAAAGATGTCCCCTATGCTTCAGCCATAGGCTCTATCATGTATGCAATGCTGTGTACCAGACCTGATGTATGCCTTGCTATAAGTCTAGCAGGAAGGTACCAAAGTAATCCAGGAGTGGATCACTGGACAGTGGTCAAGAACATCCTGAAATACCTGAAAAGGACTAAGGATATGTTTCTCGTATATGGAGGTGACAAAGAGCTCATCGTAAATGGTTACGTTGATGCAAGCTTTGACACTAATCCGGACGATTCTAAATCGCAAACCGGATACGTATTTACATTGAATGGTGGAGCTGTCAGTTGGTGCAGTTCTAAACAAAGCGTCGTGGCAGGATCTACATGTGAAGCGGAGTACATAGCTGCTTCGGAAGCAGCAAATGAAGGAGTCTGGATGAAGGAGTTCATATCCGATCTAGGTGTCATACCTAGTGCATCGGGTCCTATGAAAATCTTTTGTGACAATACTGGTGCAATTGCCTTGGCAAAGGAATCCAGATTTCACAAGAGAACCAAGCACATCAAAAGACGCTTCAATTCCATCCGGGATTTAGTCCAGGTGGGAGACATAGAAATTTGCAAGATACATACGGATCTGAATGTTGCAGACCCGTTGACTAAGCCTCTTCCACCAGCAAAACATGATCAGCACCAAGGCTCCATGGGTGTAAGAATCATTACTGTGTAATCTAGATTATTGACTCTAGTGCAAGTGGGAGACTGAAGAAAATATGCCCTAGAGGCAATAATAAAGTATTATTTATTTCCTTGTATCATGATAAATGTTTATTATTCATGCTAGAATTGTATTAACCGGAAACATAATACATGTGTGAATATATAGACAAACAGAGTGTCACTAGTATGCCTCTACTTGACTAGCTCGCTAATCAAAGATGGTTATGTTTCCTAGCCATAGACATAAGTTGTCATTTGATTAACGAGATCACCTCATTAGGAGAATGACGTGATTGACTTGACCCATTCCGTTAGCTTAGCACTCGATCGTTTAGTATGTTGCTATTGCTTTCTTCATGACTTATACATGTTCCTATGACTATGAGATTACGCAACTCCTGTTTACCGGAGGAACACTTTGTGTGCTACCAAACGTCACAACGTAACTGGGTGATTATAAAGGTGCTCTACAGGTGTCTCCGAAGGTACTTGTTGGGTTGGCGTATTTCGAGATTAGGATTTGTCACTCCGATTGTCGGAGAGGTATCTCTGGGCCCTCTCGGTAATGCACATCACTTAAGCCTTGCAAGCATTGCAACTAATGAGTTTGTTGCGAGATGATGTATTACGGAACGAGTAAAGAGACTTGCCGGTAATGAGATTGAACTAGGTATCGAGATACCGACGATCGAATCTCGGGCAAGTAACATACCGATGACAAAGGGAACAACGTATGTTGTTATGCGGTCTGACCGATAAAGATCTTCGTAGAATATGTGGGAGCCAATATGGGCATCCAGGTCCCGCTATTGGTTATTGACCGGAGACGTGTCTCGGTCATGTCTACATAGTTCTCGAACCCGTAGGGTCCGCACGCTTAACGTTACGATGACAGTTTTATTGAGTTTTGATGTACCGAAGGAGTTCGGAGTCCCGGATGAGATCGGGGACATGACGAGGAGTCTCGAAATGGGCGAGACGTAAAGATCGATATATTGGATGACTATATTTGGACTTCGGAAAGGTTCCGAGTGATTCGGGTATTTTTCGGAGTACCGGAGAGTTACGGGAATTCGTATTGGGCCTTAATGGGCCATACGGGAAAGGAGAGAAAGGCCTCAAAAGGTGGCCGCACCCCTCCCCATGGTCGGGTCCGAATTGGACTAGGGAAGGGGGGCGCACCCTTCCTTCTTTCTCCTTCCCCCTTCCCTTCTCCTACTCCCACAAGGAAAGGAGGAGTCCTACTCCCGGTGGGAGTAGGCTCCCCCCTTGGGCGCGCCACCTCCCCTTGGCCGGCCCTCTCCCCCTTGCTCCTTTATATACGGGGGCAGGGGGGCACCCCATGGACACAACAATTGATCCTTGAGATCTCTTAGCCGTGTGCGGTGCCCCCCTCCACCATATTACACCTCGATAATACCGTTAAGGAGCTTAGGCGAAGCCTGCGTCGGCGGAACATCATCATCGTCACCACGCCGTCGTGCTGACAAAACTCTCCCTCAACACTCGGCTGGATCGGAGTTCGTGGGACGTCATCGAGCTGAACGTGTGTAGAACTCGGAGGTGCAGTACGTTCGGTACTTGATCGGTCGGATCGTGAAGACGTACTACTACATCAACTGCGTTGTGATAACGCTTCCGTTGTCGGTCTACGAGGGTACGTGGACAACACTCTCCCCTCTCGTTGCTATGCATCACCATGATCTTGCGTGTGCGTAGGAATTTTTTTGAAATTACTACGTTCCCCAACAGCCAGACTATATGATTTTGTAGGGATAACTTTCTTTGGCCATGTTATTTTTAGAAGACATAATTGCTTAGTTAGTATGCTTGAAGTATTATTATTTTTATGTCAATATTAAACTTTTGTCTTGAATCATCCGGATCTGAACATTCAAATCACAAATAAGAGAATTACATTGAAAATTATGCCAAGTAGCATTCCACATCAAAAAAATTGTTTTTATCATTTACCTACTCGAGGACGAGCAGGAATTAAGCTTGGGGATGCTTGATACGTCTCCAACGTATCTATAAATTTTGATTGTTCCATGCTATATTATATTCTGTTTTGGATGTTTAATGGGCTTTATTATACACTTTTATATTATTTTTGGGACTAACCTATTAACCGGAGGCCCAGCCCAAATTGCTGTTTTTTTTGTGCCTATTTCAGTGTTTCGCAGAAAAAGAATATCAAACGGAGTCCAAACGGAATGAAACCTTCGGGAACGTGATTTTCGGAACAAACGTGATCCAGAGGACTTGGAGTCTATGTAAAGCAATCAACGAGGAGAGCATGAGGCAGGGGGCGCGCCTACCCCCAGGCGCGCTCTCCACCCTCGTGGGGCCCACGTTACTCCACCGACGTACTTCTTCCTTCTATATATACCTACGTACCCCCAAAACATCAGAGACGGAGCAAAAACCCTGTTTCCACTGCTGCAACCTTCTATACCCGTGAGATCCCATCTTGGGACCTTTTCCGGCGCTCCGCCGGAGGGGGCATTGATGACGGAGGGCTTCTACATCAACACCCTAGCCTCTACGATGATGTGTGAGTACTTTACCTCAGACCTTCGGGTCCATAGTTATTAGCTAGATGGCTTCTTCTCTCTCTTTGGATCTCAATACAAAGTTCTCCTCGATTCTCTTGGAGATCTATTCGATGTAATCTTCTTTTTGCAGTGTGTTTGTCGAGATCGATGAATTGTGGGTTTATGATCAAGTTTATCTATGAACAATATTTGAATCTCCTCTAAATTCTTTTATGTATGATTGGTTATCTTTGCAAGTCTCTTCGAATTATCAGTTTGGTTTGGCCTACTAGATTGATCTTTCTTGCAATGGGAGAAGTGCTTAGCTTTGGGTTCAATCTTGTGGCGTCCTTTCCTAGTGACAGCAGGGGCAGCAAGGCACGTATTGTATTGTTGCCATCGAGGATAACAAGATGGGGTTTATATCATATTGCATGAGTTTATCCCTCTACATCATGTCATCTTACTTAAAGAATTACTTTATTCTTATAAACTTAATACTCTAGATGCATGCTGGATAGCCGTCGATGTGTGGAGTAATAGTAGTAGATGCAGAATCGTTTCGGTCTACTTGTCACGGACGTAATGCCTATATACATGATCATACCTAGATATTCTCATAACTATGCTCAATTCTATCAATTGCTCGACAGTAATTTGTTCACCCACCGTAATACTTATGCTCTTGAGAGAAGCCACTAGTCAAACCTATGGCCCCCGGGTCTATTCTCCATCATATTAATCTTCCAACACTTAGTTATTTTTATTGCCGTTTAATTTACTTTGCATCTTTATCATAAAAATACCAAAAATATTATCTTACCATATCTATCAGATCTCACTCTCGTAAGTGACCATGAAGGGATTGACAACCCCTTTATCGCGTTGGTTGCGAGGTTCTTATTTGTTTGTATAGGTGCGCGGGACTTGAGGGTGGTCTCCTACTGGATTGATACCTTGGTTCTCAAAAACTGAGGGAAATACTTACGCTACTTTACTGCATCACCCTTTCCTCTTCAAGGGAAACCAACGTATGCTCAAGAGGTAGCAGGTGACACTGAGGTTGAGGAGTTGTTTGAGATTGAGGAGGATGAGGAGGAAGATTATGAGAAGGAGAAGGAACCACCCATGAAAGCAGCTGGTAAAAAGAGGCAAAAGCTGCCAGTTAGGAGAGGGCCCAACACTAGGACACATTCTAATGTGTTACTTGAGACCAGATTTCAGACCATCATCAGATGAAGAAGATACTGGGTTGCTATTGGATAGTGAAGATGATCAATTTGAGCCACTAGCATTTGTCCTACCAAAAGGAAGGAAGAGTAGGGCCATGAAAAGGCCAGCAAGGATATGGTATAATGAAAAACTAGAGCAACCACATCAACAGTTATGTATGCACATGTGTTTCAAAAATCAGCAACAATTCAGAGATGCTCTATTGATCTTGCACATTACACAGGCCAGAAATTTCAGGTATCATAAAAACTTAGACAAAAGGATAATTGTTTGCTGCAAACAAGAGCATTGTCAGTTCTTCATAGTTGCAACAGTTATCAAAGGGGAGAAGACATTTGCAATAAAAAAATGAGGCTGCAGCACACTTGCCCTAGCACTACAGAGACATCAAGGGTTAGTGCAAAGTGGCTTGCACATACATATGAGTCACTGTTCAGGTCTGATCCAAACACAAGTATTTTGACTCTGATTGACAACTGCAATGAGAAGTATGGTGTTTATGTGCCCAAGCACATGGCCTATAGGGCCAAAAACCTTGCTGTAGAGGCTGTTTTAGGAGAGCACAAGAAATAGTATCCCAGGCTGAGGGACTATGCTCAAACAATCATGGATACAAACCCTGGGAGTAGAGTTATAGTTACATCTGTAACTCCAAAACCTACTACAAAAATACCACATCCAGGACCAAGGTTTCATGCTATGTTCTTCTGCATCAATGGAGCAAGGGAGGGCTTTCTTAGTGGATGCAGACCATTCATAGGTTAGTGACATGTTTTATATGCTTTATTTAGTGCTTTTTATTTAGTAGGTTAGTGACATGTACAGCTTAAGTATGTTTAGTAGTGTTATATAGTGAATGAACTTGCTCATTGCTATTGTATGACATATATATATATTTGTGTATAAATTCTTGTAGTAGGTTAGTGACATGTACAGCTTAAGTATGTTTAGTAGTGTTATATAGTGAATAAACTAGCTCCTTGCTTTTATATGACATATATAGAATTGTGTATCCATTCTTGTAGATGACATATATAGAATAGTTTGATAGTTTCATATAGTTACTAAATTTGGTCTTACAAATGCAATATAGGTGTTGATGGCTGCTTTATTAAGCTCACCACTGGAGCTCAAATACTTGTTGCCACTGGCAGAGATGGCAACAACAACATTTTCCCACTCGCATTTGGTATTGTTGGACAAGAGGATACAGCAAATTGGTGTTGGTTTCTGCACCAACTTAAGATATGTCTAGGAGGAGAAGTTGGACAATTTGGAACTTATACTATCATGTCTGATAGACAGAAGGTATGAATGCATCCCCTTGTTTATCTTTATGCAAATTTGGTCCTTATACTATGATGTCAGTAGCTTAGTATGTTATGCTATGTCAACATGGCCTGCTAAATGCAATTAATCAAGTATTTCCAGACTACCACCAAAGATTTTGCCTTAGGCACTTGTATGCAAACTTCCAGAATGCCAGGTTTAGGGGAGAAGATCTTAAGAAATGCATGGATAATGCTAGTTATGCTTATAACCAACACAAGTTTGACATTGCAATGAATGATCTAAAAAATGAGAGTGAGGAAGCTTGGAAGTGGCTGAGTGGAATACCTGCAAGATTCCGGGCTAGGCATGCTTTTGACACAAACTGTAAGATAGACTTGGTTGTTAACAACCTATCTGAGGTGTTCAACAAGTACATCCTTGATTTAGGAAAAAAAAACCTATTAGGACTATGATTGATGGTATTAAGAATAAGCAGATGGTGAGGTGGCATAGGAATAGAGAGAGTGGAAAGGTAGCTCTGTGGGAGATCACACCCCATTATGCTGAGAAGTTAGAGGTGGAAAAGGAAAGGGCCAGATTCTGTAAACCCATTCAAACTGTGTTAATCTATGGCAAGTGACCAGTGGGCAGCAAACACATGCTTTCAACTTGGAACTTCATACATGTGGTTGCAGAAAGTGGGACCTAAGTGGCACACCATGCAACCATGCAATATCAGCAATTAACAAGGCAAAAAGGTTGCCAGAGGACTATGTGTGCAAATTCTTCAAAAAACCATTTTGCATAGCAGCATATGAACCAATGATATATCCTGTTCCTGGTGAACATGATTGGACAAAGACAACAGGACCAGACATAGAGCCACCTAAATTTCACGTGAAGAAGGGAAGAAGGAAAGAGAATAGGATAAAGGGCAGATTTGAGGTTCCAAAGCCAAAGGAGAGTTCAAGAATGGCCACTATAACATGCAGCAACTGTGGGCTCCAAGGCCATAGATACACCAGCTTCAACAAACAATTGAAACCAGAGTTGGCTTTGAGAAAAAATAAGCATGTGGTAGGCACCTTGTTAACTAGTACTATATATGTTTTGTATTTATTGTTGCTACCTCTTGAGCACTGCGTTGGTTTTCCCTTGAAGAGGAAAGGGTGATGCAGTAAAGTAGTGTAAGTATTTCCCTCGGTTTTTGAGAACCAAGCTATCAATCCAGTAGGAGACCACGCTCAAGTCCCGCGCACCTACACAAACAAATAAGAACCTCGCAACCAACGCAATAAAGGGGTTGTCAATCCCTTCACGGTCACTTACGAGAGTGAGGTCTGATAGATATGATAAGATAATATTTTTGGTATTTTTATGATGAAGAGAAATAAAGATGCAAAGTAAAATAAAAGGCAATAGAAATAGCTAAGTTTTGGAAGATTAATATGATGGAGAATAGACCCGGGGGCCATAGGTTTCACTAGTGGCTTCTCTCAAGAGCATAAGTATTACGGTGGGTGAACAAATTACTGTCGAGCAATTGATAGAATTGAGCATAGTTATGAGAATATCTAGGTATGATCATGTATGTAGGCATCACGTCCGTGACAAGTAGACCGACTCCTACCTGCATCTACTACTATTACTCCACACATCGACCGCTATCCAGCATGCATCTAGAGTATTAAGTTCATAAGAATGGAGTAACGCTTTAAGTAAGATGACATGATGTAGAGGGATAAACTCATGCAATATGATATAAACCCCATCTTGTTATCCTCGATGGCAACAATACAATACGTGCCTTGCTGCCCCTGATGTCACTGGGAAAGGACACCGCAAGATTGAACCCAAAGCTAAGCACTTCTCCCATTGCAAGAAAGATCAATCTAGTAGGCCAAATGAAACTGATAATTCGAAGAGACTTGCAAAGATAACCAATCATACATAAAAGAATTCAGAGAAGATTCAAATTTTCTTCATAGATAAACTTGATCATAAACCCACAATTCATCGGTCCCGACAAACACACCGCAAAAAAAGATTACATCAAATAGATCTCCTCGAGAATCATGGAGAAGTTTGTATTGAGATCCAAAGAGAGAGAAGAAGCCATCTAGCTAATAACTATGGACCCGAAGGTCTGAGGTAAACTACTCACACATCATCGGAGAGGCTATGGTGTTGATGTAGAAGCCCTCCGCGATCAATGCCCCCTCCGGCAGGACGCCGGAAAAGGCCCCAAGATGGGATCTCATGGGTACAGAAGGTTGCGGCGGTGGAATTAGGTTTTCGTGGATGCTCCTAATGGTTTGGGGGTACGTAGGTATATATAGGAGGAAGAAGTACGTCGGTGGAGACACGTGGGCCCCACGAGGATGGAGGGTGCACCTGGGGGGGTAGGCGCGCCCCCTGCCTCATGCTCTCCATGTTGATTGCTTGACGTAGACTCCAAGTCATCTGGATCACGTTTGTTCCGAAAATCATGTTCCCGGAAGTTTCATTCCGTTTGGACTCTGTTTGATATTCTTTTTCTGCGAAACACTAAAATAGGCAAAAAAACAGCAATTTGGGCTGGGCCTCCGGTTAATAGGTTAGTCCCAAAAATAATATAAAAGTGTATAATAAAGCCCATTGAACATCCAAAACAGAATATAATATAGCATGGATGCTAACTCTTGAGCACTGCGTTGGTTTTCCCTTGAAGAGGAAAGGGTGATGCAATAAAGTAGCGTAAGTATTTCCCTCGGTTTTTTAGAACCAAGGTATCAATCCAGTAGGAGACCATGCTCAAGTCCCGCACACCTACACAAACAATTAAGAACCTCGCAACCAATGCAATAAAGGGGTTGTCAATCCCTTCACAGTCACTTACCAGAGTGAGATCTGACAGATATGATAAGATAATATTTTTGGTATTTTTATAATGAAGAGAAATAAAGATGCAAAGTAAAATAAAAGGCAATAGAAATAGCTAAGTGTTGGAAGATTAATATGATGGAGAATAGACCCGGGGGCCATAGGTTTCACAAGTGGCTTCTCTCAAGAGCATAAGTATTACGGTGGGTGAACAAATTACTGTCGAGCAATTGATAGAATTGAGCATAGTTATGAGAATATCTAGGTATGATCATGTATGTAGGCATCACGTCCGTGACAAGTAGACCGACTCCTGCCTGCATCTTCTACTATTAATCCACACATCGACCGCTATCCAGCATGCATCTAGAGTATTAAGTTCATAAGAATAGAGTAACGCTTTAAGTAAGATGACATGATGTAGAGGGGTAAACTCATGCAATATTATATAAACCCCATCTTGTTATCCTCGATGGCAACAATACAATACGTGCCTAGCTGCCCCTACTGTCACTGGGAAAGGACACCGCAAGATTGAACCCAAAGCTAAGCACTTCTCCCATTGCAAGAAAGATCAATCTAGTAGGCCAAACCAAACTGATAATTCGAAGAGACTTGCAAAGATAACCAATCATACATAAAAGAATTCAGAGAAGATTCAAATTTTGTTCATAGATAAACTTGATCATAAACCGACAATTCATCGGTCCCGACAAACACACCGCAAAAAAAGATTACATCGAATAGATCTCCACGAGAATCGTGGAGAAGTTTGTATTGAGATCCAAAGAGAGAGAGAAGAAGCCATCTAGCTAATAACTATGGACCCGAAGGTCTGAGGTAAACTACTCACACATCATCGGAGAGGCTATGGTGTTGATGTAGAAGCCCTCCACGATCAATGCCCCCTCCGGCAGGACGCTGAAAAAGGCCCCAAGATGGGATCTCACGGGTACAGAAGGTTGCGGCGGTGGAATTAGGTTTTCGTGGATGCTCCTAATGGTTTGGGGGTACGTAGGTATATATAGGAGGAAGAAGTACGTCGGTGGAGCAACGTGGGCCCCAAGAGGGTGGAGGGCGCGCCTGGGGGGTAGGCGCGCCCCCTGCCTCATGCTCTCCACGTTGATTGCTTGACATAGACTCCAAGTCCTCTGGATCACGTTTGTTCCGAAAATCATGTTCCCGAAGGTTTCATTCCGTTTGGACTCCGTTTGATATTCTTTTTCTGCCAAACACTGAAATAGGCAAAAAAACAGCAATTTGGGCTGGGCCTCCGGTTAATAGGTTAGTCCCAAAAATAATATAAAAGTGTATAATAAAGCCCATTGAACATCCAAAACAGAATATAATATAGCATGGATGCTACCTCTTGAGCACTGCGTTGGTTTTCCCTTGAAGAGGAAAGGGTGATGCAATAAAGTAGCGTAAGTATTTCCCTTGGTTTTTTAGAACGAAGGTATCAATCCAGTAGGAGACCATGCTCAAGTCCCGCACACCTACACAAACAATTAAGAACCTCGCAACCAATGCAATAAAGGGGTTGTCAATCCCTTCACGGTCACTTACCAGAGTGAGATCTGACAGATATGATAAGATAATATTTTTGGTATTTTTATAATGAAGAGAAATAAAGATGCAAAGTAAAATAAAAGGCAATAGAAATAGCTAAGTGTTGGAAGATTAATATGATGGAGAATAGACCCGGGGGCCATAGGTTTCACAAGTGGCTTCTCTCAAGAGCATAAGTATTACGGTGGGTGAACAAATTACTGTCGAGCAATTGATAGAATTGAGCATAGTTATGAGAATATCTAGGTATGATCATGTATGTAGGCATCACGTCCGTGACAAGTAGACCGACTCCTGCCTGCATCTTCTACTATTAATCCACACATCGACCGCTATCTAGCATGCATCTAGAGTATTAAGTTCATAAGAACAGAGTAACGCTTTAAGTAAGATGACATGATGTAGAGGGGTAAACTCATGCAATATTATATAAACCCCATCTTGTTATCCTCGATGGCAACAATACAATACGTGCCTAGCTGCCCCTGCTGTCACTGGGAAAGGACACCGCAAGATTGAACCCAAAGCTAAGCACTTCTCCCATTGCAAGAAAGATCAATCTAGTAGGCCAAACCAAACTGATAATTCGAAGAGACTTGCAAAGATAACCAATCATACATAAAAGAATTCAGAGAAGATTCAAATTTTGTTCATAGATAAACTTGATCATAAACCCACAATTCATCGGTCCCGACAAACACACCGCAAAAAAAGATTACATCGAATAGATCTCCACGAGAATCGTGGAGAAGTTTGTATTGAGATCCAAAGAGAGAGAGAAGAAGCCATCTAGCTAATAACTATGGACCCGAAGGTCTGAGGTAAACTACTCACACATCATCGGAGAGGCTATGGTGTTGATGTAGAAGCCCTCCACGATCAATGCCCCCTCCGGCAGGACGCTGAAAAAGGCCCCAAGATGGGATCTCACGGGTACAGAAGGTTGCGGCGGTGGAATTAGGTTTTCGTGGATGCTCCTAATGGTTTGGGGGTACGTAGGTATATATAGGAGGAAGAAGTACGTCGGTGGAGCAACGTGGGCCCCAAGAGGGTGGAGGGCGCGCCTGGGGGGTAGGCGCGCCCCCTGCCTCATGCTCTCCACGTTGATTGCTTGACGTAGACTCCAAGTCCTCTGGATCACGTTTGTTCCGAAAATCATGTTCCCGAAGGTTTCATTCCGTTTGGACTCCGTTTGATATTCTTTTTCTGCCAAACACTGAAATAGGCAAAAAAACAGCAATTTGGGCTGGGCCTCCGGTTAATAGGTTAGTCCCAAAAATAATAAAAAATTGTATATTAAATCCCTTTAAACATCCAAAACAGAATATAATATAGCATGGATGCTACCTCTTGAGCACTGCTTTGGTTTTCCCTTGAAGAGGAAAGGGTGATGCAGTAAAGTAGCGTAAGTATTTCCCTCAGTTTTTTAGAACCAAGGTATCAATCCAGTAGGAGACCATGCCCAAGTCCCGCGCACCTACACAAACTATTAAGAACCTCGCAACCAATGCAATAAAGGGGTTGTCAATCCCTTCACAATCACTTACGAGAGTGAGATCTAATAGATATGATAAGATAATATTTTTGGTATTTTTATAATGAAGAGAAATAAAGATGCAAAGTAAAATAAAAGGCAATAGAAATAGATAAGTGTTGGAAGATTAATATGATGGAGAATAGACCCGAGGGCCATAGGTTTCACTAGTGGCTTCTCTCAAGAGCATAAGTATTACGGTGGGTGAACAAATTACTGTCGAGCAATTGATAGAATTGAGCATGGTTATGAGAATATCTAGGTATGATCATGTATATAGGCATCACGTCCGTGACAAGTAGACCGACTCCTGCCTGCATCTACTACTATTACTCCACACATCGACCGCTATCTAGCATGCATCTAGAGTATTAAGTTCATAAGAACAGAGTCGCTTTAAGTAAGATGACATGATGTAGATGGATAAACTCATGCAATATGATATAAACCCCATCTTGTTATCCTCGATGGCAACAATACAATACGTGCCTTGCTGCCCCTGCTTTCACTGGGAAAGGACACCGCAAGATTGAACCCAAAGCTAAGCACTTCTCCCATTGCAAGAAAGATCAATCTAGTAGGCCAAACCAAACTGATAATTCGAAAAGACTTGCAAAGATAACCAATCATACATAAAAGAATTCAGAGAAGATTCAAATATTGTTCATAGATAAACTTGATCATAAACCCACAATTCATCGGTCCCGACAAACACACCGCAAAAAAAGATTACATCGAATAGATCTCCACGAGAATTGGAGAAGTTTGTATTGAGATCCAAAGAGAGAGAAGAAGCCATCTAGCTAATAACTATGGACCCGAAGGTCTGAGGTAAACTACTCACACATCATCGGAGAGGCTATGGTGTTGATGTAGAAGCCCTCCGCGATCAATGCCTCCTCCGGCAGGACGCCGGAAAAGGCCCCAAGATGGGATCTCACTGGTACAGAAGGTTGCATCGGTGGAATTAGGTTTTCGTGGATGCTCCTAATGGTTTGGGGGTACGTAGGTATATATAGGAGGAAGAAGTACGTCTGTGGAGCAACGTGGGCCCCACGAGGGTGGAGGGCGCGCCTGGGGGGTAGGCGCGCCCCCTGCCTCATGCTCTCCACGTTGATTGCTTGACGTAGACTCCAAGTCCTCTGGATCACGTTTGTTCCGAAAATCATGTTCCCGAAGGTTTCATTCCGTTTGGACTCCGTTTGATATTCTTTTTGCGAAACACTGAAATAGGCAAAAAACAGCAATTTGGGCTGGACCTCCGGTTAATAGGTTAGTCCCAAAAATAACATAAAAGTGTATAATAAAGCCCATTAAACATCCAAAACAGAATATAATATAGCATGGATGCTACCTCTTGAGCACTGCGTTGGTTTTCCCTTGAAGAGGAAAGGGTGATGCAGTAAAGGAGCGTAAGTATTTCCCTCAGTTTTTTAGAACCAAGGTATCAATCCAGTAGGAGACCATGCTCAAGTCCCGCGCACCTACACAGACAATTAAGAACCTCGCAACCAATGCAGTAAAGGGGTTGTCAATCCCTTCACGGTCACTTACGAGAGTGAGATCTGATAGATATGATAAGATAATATTTTTGGTATTTTTATGATAAAGAGAAATAAAGATGCAAAGTAAAATAAAAGGCAATAGAAATAGCTAAGTGTTGGAAGATTAATATGATGGAGAATAGACCCGGGGGGCATAGGTTTTGTTGGGGATCGTAGCAGAAATTTAAAAAAATTCTACGCGTCACCAAGATCAATCTATGGAGTCATCTAGCAACGAGGGAGAGGAGTGCATCTACATACCCTTGTAGATCGCGAGCGGAAGCGTTCAAGTGAACGAGGTTGATGGAGTCGTACTCGTCGTGATCCAAATCACCGATGACCGAGCGCCGAACGGACGGCACCTCCACGTTCAACACACGTACGGAGCAGCGACGTCTCCTCCTTCTTGATCCAGCAAGGGGGAAGGAGAGGTTGATGGAGATCCAGCAGCACGACGGCGTGGTGGTCGAAGTAGCGGGGATCTCGGCAGGGCTTCGCCAAGCTCAGCGAGAGGGAGAGGTGTCACGGGAGGGAGAGGGAGGCGCCAGGGGCTGTGGTGCGGCTGCCCTCCCTCCCCCCTCCTATATATAGGCCTCCTGGGGGGCGCCGGCCCTGGGAGATCTGATCTCCAAGGGGGGGGGGCGGCCAAGGGGTGGCTTCCCCCCAAGCCAAGTGGGGGGCGCCCCCACCCCTAGGGTTTCCAACCCTAGGCGCAGGGGAGGCCCAAAGGGGGGCGCACCAGCCCACCAGGGGCTGGTTCCCCTCCCACTTCAGCCCATGGGGCCCTCCAGGATAGGTGGCCCCACCCGGTGGACTCCCGGGACCCTTCCGGTGGTCCCGGTACAATACGGGTGACCCCCGAAACTTTCCCGATGGCCGAAACTGGACTTCCTATATATAATTCTACACCTCCGGACCATTCCGGAACTCCCCGTGACGTCCGGGATCTCATCCGGGACTCCGAACAACTTTCGGATTTCCACATACTATTATCTCTACAACCCTAGCGTCACCGAACCTTAAGTGTGTAGACCCTACGGGTTCGGGAGACATGCAGACATGACCGAGACGACTCTCCGGTCAATAACCAACAGCGGGATCTGGATACCCATGTTGGTCCCACATGTTCCACAATGATCTCATCGGATGAACCACGATGTCGAGGATTCAATCAATCCCGTATACAATTCCCTTTGTCAATCGGTACGTTACTTGCCCGAGATTCGATCGTCGGTATCCCAATACCTTGTTCAATCTCGTTACCGGTAAGTCACTTTACTCATACCGTAATGCATGATCCCGTGACCAACCACTTGGTCGCTTTGAGCTCATTATGATGATGCATTACCGAGTGGGCCCAGAGATACCTCTCCGTCATACGGAGTGACAAATCCCAGTCTCGATCCGTGTCAACCCAACAGACACTTTCAGAGATACCTGTAGTGTACCTTTATAGTCACCCAGTTACGTTGTGACGTTTGGTACACCCAAAGCAATCCTACGGCATCCGGGAGTTACACGATCTCATGGTCTATGGAAATGATACTTGACATTGGAAAAGCTCTAGCAAACGAACTACACGATCTTTGCGCTATGCTTAGGATTGGGTCTTGTCCATCACATCATTCTCCTAATGATGTGATCCCGTTATCAATGACATCCAATGTCCATAGTCAGGAAACCATGACTATCTGTTGATCAACGAGCTAGTCAACTAGAGGCTCACTATGGACATGTTGTGGTCTATGTATTCACACATGTATTACGATTTCCGGATAACACAATTATAGCATGAACAATAGACAATTATCATGAACAAGGAAATATAATAATAACCATTTTATTATTGCCTCTAGGGCATATTTCCAACAGTCTCCCACTTGCACTAGAGTCAATAATCTAGTTACATTGTGATGAATCGAACACCCATAGAGTTCTGGTGTTGATCATGTTTTGCTCTAGGGAGAGGTTTAGTCAACGGATCTGCTACATTCAGGTCCGTATGCACTTTACAAATATCTATGTCTCCATTTTGAACATTTTCACGAATGGAGTTGAAGCGACGCTTGATATGCCTGGTCTTCCTGTGAAACCTGGGCTCCTTGGCAAGGGCAATAGCTCCAGTGTTGTCACAGAAGAGAGTCATCGGGCCCGACGCATTGGGAATCACCCCTAGGTCGGTAATGAACTCCTTCATCCAGATTGCTTCTTGTGCTGCCTCTGAGGCCGCCATGTACTCCGCTTCACATGTAGATCCCGCCACGACACTTTGCTTGCAACTGCACCAGCTTACTACCCCTCCATTCAAAATATACACGTATCCGGTTTGTGACTTAGAGTCATCCAGATCTGTGTCGAAGCTAGCATCGACGTAACCCTTTACTATGAGCTCTTCGTCACCTCCATAAACGAGAAACATATCCTTAGTCCTCTTCAGGTACTTCAGGATATTCTTGACCGCTGTCCAGTGTTCCATGCCGGGATTACTTTGGTACCTTCCTACCAAACTTACAGCAAGGTTTACATCAGGTCTGGTACACATCATGGCATACATAATAGACCCTATGGCCGAGGCATAGGGGATGACACTCATCTTTTCTCTATCTTCTGCCGTGGTCGGGCATTGAGCCGTGCTCAATTGCACACCTTGCAATACAGGCAAGAACCCCTTCTTGGACTGATCCATATTGAACTTCTTCAATATCTTGTCAAGGTACGTACTTTGTGAAAGACCAATGAGGCATCTTGATCTATCTCTATAGATCTTGATGCCTAATATATAAGCAGCTTCTCCAAGGTCCTTCATTGAAAAACACTTGTTCAAATAGGCCTTTATACTTTCCAAGAATTCTATATCATTTCCCATCAATAGTATGTCATCCACATATAATAAGAGAAATGCTACAGAGCTCCCACTCACTTTCTTGTAAACACAGGCTTCTCCATAAGTCTGTGTAAACCCAAACGCTTTGATCATCTCATCAAATCGAATGTTCCAACTCCGAGATGCTTGCACCAGCCCATAGATGGAGCGCTGGAGCTTGCATACCTTGTTAGCATTCTTAGGATCGACAAAACCTTCCGGCTGTATCATATACAATTCTTCCTTAAGAAAGCCGTTAAGGAATGCTGTTTTGACGTCCATCTGCCATATCTCATAATCATAGAATGCGGCAATTGCTAACATGATTCGGACGGACTTCAGCTTCGCTACGGGTGAGAAAGTCTCATCGTAGTCAACCCCTCGAACTTGTCGATAACCCTTAGCGACAAGTCGAGCCTTATAGATGGTCACATTACCATCCGCGTCTGTCTTCTTCTTAAAGATCCATTTATTTTCTATGGCTCGCCGATCATCGGGCAAGTCAGTCAAAGTCCATACTTCGTTTTCATACATGGATCCTATCTCGGATTTCATGGCTTCTAGCCATTTGTCGGAATCTGGGCCCGCCATCGCTTCTTCATAGTTTGAAGGTTCACCGTTGTCTAACAACATGATTTCCATGACAGGGTTGGCGTACCACTCTGGTGCGGAATGTGTCCTTGTGGACCTACGAAGTTCAGCAGTAACTTGATCTGAAGCTTCATGATCATCATCATTAACTTCCTCCCTAGTCGGTGCAGGCACCACAGGAACATCTTCCCGTGTTGCGCTACTTTCCGGTTCGGAAGGGGTGACTATCACCTCATCAAGTTCCACTTTCCTCCCACTCACTTCTTTCGAGAGAAACTCTTTCTCCAGAAAGGACCCGTTCTTGGCAACAAAGATTTTGCCTTCGGATCTGAGGTAGAAGGTATACCCAATGGTTTCCTTAGGGTATCCTATGAAGACGCATTTTTCCGACTTGGGTTCGAGCTTTTCAGGTTGAAGTTTCTTGACATAAGCATCGCATCCCCAAACTTCTAGAAACGACAGCTTAGGTTTCTTCCCAAACCATAATTCATACGGTGTCGTCTCAACGGATTTCGACGGAGCCCTATTTAAAGTGAATGCGACAGTCTCTAAAGCATAGCCCCAAAATGAGAGCGGTAGATCAGTAAGACACATCATAGATCGCACCATATCCAATAGAGTGCGATTACGACGTTCGGAGACACCATTTCGCTGAGGTGTTCCAGGCGGCGTGAGTTGTGAAACTATTCCACATTTCCTTAAGTGTGTACCAAATTCGTGACTCAAATATTCCCCTCCACGATCTGATCGTAAGAATTTTATTTTCCTGTCACGTTGATTCTCAACCTCACTCTGAAATTCCTTGAACTTTTCAAAGGTCTCAGACTTGTGTTTCATTAGGTAGACATACCCATATCTACTCAAGTCATCAGTGAGAGTGAGAACATAACGATAGCCTCCGCGAGCCTCAACACTCATTGGACCGCACACATCGGTATGTATGATTTCCAATAAGTTGGTTGCTTGCTCCATTGTTCCGGAGAACGGAGTCTTGGTCATCTTACCCATGAGGCATGGTTCGCACGTGTCAAATGATTCGTAATCAAGAGACTCCAAAAGTCCATCTGCATGGAGCTTCTTCATGCGCTTGACACCAATGTGACCAAGGCGGCTGTGCCACAAGTATGTGGGACTATCGTTATCAACTTTACATCTTTTTGTATTCACACTATGAATATGTGTAACATCACGTTCGATATTCATTAAGAATAAACCATTGACCAGCGGGGCATGACCATAAAACATATCTCTCATATAAATAGAACAACCATTATTCTCGGATGTAAATGAGTAGCCATCTCGCATTAAACGAGATGCAGATACAATGTTCATGCTCAAAGCTGGCACTAAATAACAATTATTGAGGTTTAAAACTAATCCCGTAGGTAAATGTAGAGGTAGCGTGCCGACGGCGATCACATCGACCTTGGAACCATTCCCGACGCGCATCGTCACCTCGTCCTTCGCCAGTCTCCGCTTATTCCGCAGCTCCTGTTTTGAGTTACAAATATGAGCAACCGCACCGGTATCAAATACCCAGGAGCTACTACGAGTACTAGTAAGGTACACATCAATTACATGTATATCACATATACCTTTGGTGTTGCCGGCCTTCTTGTCCGCTAAGTATTTGGGGCAGTTCCGCTTCAAGTGACCACTTCCCTTGCAATAAAAGCACTCAGTCTCAGGCTTGGGTCCATTCTTTGGCTTCTTCCCGGCAACTGGCTTACCGGGTGCGGCAACTCCCTTGCCGTCCTTCTTGAAGTTCTTCTTACCCTTGCCTTTCTTGAACTTAGTGGTTTTATTCACCATCAACACTTGATGTTCCTTTTTGATCTCCACCTCCGCTGATTTCAGCATTGAATATACCTCAGGAATGGTCTTTTCCATCCCCTGCATATTGAAGTTCATCACAAAGCTCTTGTAACTCGGTGAAAGCGACTGAAGGATTCTGTCAATGACCGCGTCATCTGGGAGATTAACTCCCAGCTGAGTCAAGCGATTGTGCAACCCAGACATTTTGAGTATGTGCTCACTGACAGAACTATTTTCCTCCATCTTACAACTGAAGAACTTGTCGGAGACTTCATATCTCTCGACCCGGGCATGAGCTTGGAAAACCATTTTCAGCTCTTCGAACATCTCATATGCTCCGTGTTGCTCAAAACGCTTTTGGAGCCCCGGTTCTAAGCTGTAAAGCATGCCGCACTGAACGAGGGAGTAATCATCAGCACGTGACTGCCAAGCGTTCATAACGTCTTGGTTCTCAGGGATAGGTGCGTCACCTAACGGTGCTTCTAGGACATAATCTTTCTTGGCAGCTATGAGGATGATCCTCAGGTTCCGAACCTAGTCCGTATAGTTGCTGCCATCATCTTTCAGCTTGGTTTTCTCTAGGAACGCGTTGAAGTTGAGGGCAACGTGGGCCATTTGATCTACAAGACATATTGTAAAGATTTTAGACTAAGTTCATGATAATTAAGTTCATCTAATCAAATTATTCAATGAAATCCCACTCAGATAGACATCCCTCTAGTCATCTAAGTGAAACATGATCCGAGTCAACTAGGCCGTGTCCGATCATCACGTGAGACGGACTAGTCAACATCGGTGAACATCTTCATGTTGATCGTATCTTCTATACGACTCATGCTCGACCTTTCGGTCTTCCGTGTTCCGAGGCCATGTCTGTACATGCTAGGCTTGTCAAGTCAACCTAAGTGTATTGCGTGTGTAAATCTGGCTTACACCCGTTGTATTCGAACATTAGAATCTATCACACCCGATCATCACGTGGTGCTTCAAAACAACGAACCTTCGCAACGGTGCACAGTTAGGGGGAACACTTTCTTGAAATTATTGCGAGGGATCATCTTATTTAAGCTACCGTCGTTCTAAGCAAATAAGATGTAAAACATGATAAACATCACATGCAATCAAATAGTGACATGATATGGCCAATATCATTTTGCTCCTTTTGATCTCCATCTTCGGGGCGCCATGATCATCTTCGTCACCGGCATGACACCATGATCTCCATCATCATGATCTCCATCATCGTGTCTTCATGGAGTTGTCACGCCAACGATTACTTCTACTTCTAAGGCTAACATGTTTAGCAATAAAGTAAAGTAATTTACATGGCGTTATTCAATGACACGCAGGTCATACAAAAAATAAAGACAACTCCTATGGCTCCTGCCGGTTGTCATACTCATCGACATGCAAGTCATGATTCCTATTACAAGAACATGATCAATCTCATACATCACATATATTTCATGCATCACATCCTTTTGGCCATATCACATCACAAGGCATATGCTGCAAAAACAAGTTAGACGTCCTCTAATTGTTGTTGCATGTTTTTACGTGGCTTCTATAGGTTTCTAGCAAGAACGTTTCTTACCTACGTAAAACCACAACGTGATATGCCAATTTCTATTTACCCTTCATAAGGACCCTTTTCATCGAATCCGTTCCGACTAAAGTGGGAGAGACAGACAACCGCTAGCCACCTTATGCAACTAGTGCATGTCAGTCGGTGGAACCTATCTCACGTAAGCGTACGTGTAAGGTCGGTCCGGGCCGCTTCATCCCACGATGTCGCCGAAACAAGATAAGACTAGTAGTGGCAAGAAAATTGACAACATCTACGCCCACAACTGCTTTGTGTTCTACTCGTGCATAGAAACTACGCATGGACCTAGCTCATGATGCCACTGTTGGGGATCGTAGCAGAAATTTAAAAAATTTCTACGCATCACCAAGATCAATCTATGGAGTCATCTAGGAACGAGGGAGAGGAGTGCATCTACATACCCTTGTAGATCGCGAGCGGAAGCGTTGAAGTGAACGAGGTTGATGCAGTCGTACTCGTCGTGATCAAAATCACCGATGACCGAGCGCCGAACGGATGGCACCTCCGCGTTCAACACATGTACGGAGCAGCAACGTCTCCTCCTTCTTGATCCAGCAAGGGGGAAGGAGAGGTTGATGGAGATCCAGCAGCACGACGGCGTGGTGGTGGAAGTAGCGGGGATCTCGGCAGGGCTTCGCCAAGCTCAGCGAGAGGGAGAGGTGTCACGGGAGGGAGAGGGAGGCGCCGGGGGCTGTGGTGCGGCTGCCCTCCCTCCCCCCTCCTATATATAGGCCTCCTGGGGGGCGCCGGCCCTGGGAGATCTGATCTCCAAGGGGGGCGGCGGCCAAGGGGTGGCTTCCCCCCAAGCCAAGTGGGGGGCGCCCCCACCCCTAGGGTTTCCAACCCTAGGCGCAGGGGAGGCCCAAAGGGGGGCGCACCAGCCCACCAGGGGCTGCTTCCCCTCCCATTTCAGCCCATGGGGCCCTCCGGGATAGGTGGCCCCACCCGGTGGACCCCCGGGACCCTTCCGGTGGTCCCGGTACAATACCGGTGACCCCCGAAACTTTCCCGGTGGCCGAAACTGGACTTCCTATATATAATTCTACACCTCCGGACCATTCCGGAACTCCTCGTGACGTCCGGGATCTCATCCGGGACTCCGAACAACTTTGGGGTTTCCGCATACTATTATCTCTACAACCCTAGCGTCACCGAACCTTAAGTGTGTAGACCCTACGGGTTCGGGAGACATGCAGACATGACCGAGACGACTCTCCGGTCAATAACCAACAGCGGGATCTGGATACCCATGTTGGCTCCCACATGTTCCACGATGATCTCATCGGATAAACCACGATGTCAAGGATTCAATCAATCCCATATACAATTCCCTTTGTCAATCGGTACGTTACTTGCCCGAGATTCGATCGTCGGTATCCCAATACCTTGTTCAATCTCGTTACCGGTAAGTCACTTTACTCATACCGTAATGCATGATCCCGTGACCAACCACTTGGTCACTTTGAGCTCATTATGATGATGCATTACCGAGTGGGCCCAGAGATACCTCTCCGTCATACAGAGTGACAAATCCCAGTCTCGATCCGTGTCAACCCAACAGACACTTTCAGAGATACCTGTACTGTACCTTTATAGTCACCCAGTTACGTTGTGACGTCTGGTACACCCAAAGCAATCCTAAGGCATCCGAGAGTTACACGATCTCATGGTCTAAGGAAATGATACTTGACATTGGAAAAGCTCTAGCAAACGAACTACACGATCATTGCGCTATGCTTAGGATTGGGTCTTGTCCATCACATCATTCTCCTAATGATGTGATCCCGTTATCAATGACATCCAATGTCCATAGTCAGGAAACCATGACTATCTGTTGATCAACGAGCTAGTCAACTAGAGGCTCACTATGGACATGTTGTGGTCTATGTATTCACACATGTATTACGATTTCCGGATAACACAATTATAGCATGAACAATAGACAATTATCATGAACAAGGAAATATAATAATAACCATTTTATTATTGCCTCTAGGGCATATTTCCAACAGGTTTCACTAGTGGCTTCTCTCAAGAGCATAAGTATTACGGTGGGTGAACAAATTACTGTCGAGCAATTGATAGAAATGAGCATAGTTATGAGAATCTCTAGGTATGATCATGTATATAGGCATCACGTCAATGACAAGTAGACCGACTCCTGCCTGCATCTACTACTATTACTCCACACATCGACCGCTATCCAGCATGCATCTAGAGTATTAAGTTCATAAGAACAGAGTAACGCTTTAAGTAAGATTACATGATGTAGAGGGATAAGCTCTTGTAATATGATATAAATCCCATCTTGTTATACTCGATGGCAACAATACAATACATGCCTTGCTGCCCCTGCTGTCACTGGGAAAGGACACCGCAAGATTGAACCCAAAGCTAAGCATTTCTCCCATTGCAAGAAAGATCAATCTAGTAGGCCAAACCAAACTGATAATTCAAAGAGACTTGAAAAGATAACCAATCATACATAAAAGAATTCAGAGAAGATTCAAATATTGTTCATAGATAAACTTGATCATAAACCCACAATTCATCGGTCCCGACAAACACACCGCAAAAGAAGATTACATCGAATAGATCTCCACGAGAATCATGGAGAACTTTGTATTGAGATCCAAAGAGAGAGAAGAAGCCATCTATCTAATAACTATGGACCCGAAGGTCTGAGGTAAGCTACTCACACATCATCGGAGAGGCTATGGTGTTGATGTAGAAGCCCTCCGTGATCAATGCCCCCTCCGGCAGGACGCTGGAGAAGGCCCCAAGATGGGATCTCACGGGTATAGAAGGTTGCGGCGGTGGAATTAGGTTTTCATGGATGCCCCTGATGGTTTGGGGGTACGTAGGTATATATAGGAGGAAGAAGTACGTCGGTGGAGCAACGTGGGCCCACGAGGGTGGAGGGCGCGCCTGGGGGGGGGGTAGGCGCCCCCATGCCTCGTGCTCTCCACTTGATTGCTTACGTAGACTCCAAGTCCTCTGGATCACGTTTGTTTCGAAAATCACGTTCTCGAAGGTTTCATTCCGTTTGGACTCCGTTTGATATTCTTTTTCTGCGAAACACTGAAATAGGGAAAAAAACAGCAATTTGGGCTGGGCCTCCGGTTAATAGGTTAGTCCCAAAAATAATATAAAAGTGTATAATAAAGCCCATTAAACATCCAAAATAGAATATAATATAACATGGAACAATAAAAAATTATAGATACGTTGGAGACGTATCAAGCATCCCCAAGCTTAATTCCTGCTCGTCCTCGAGTAGGTAAATGATAAAAACAGAATTTTTGATGTGGAATGCTACTTGGCATAATTTTCAATGTAATTCTCTTAATTGTGGTATGAATGTTCAGATCCGAAAGATTCAAGACAAAAGTTTAATATTGACATAAAAATAATAATACTTCAAGCATACTAAGTAAGCAATTATGTCTTCTCAAAATATCATGGCCAAAGAAAGTTATCCCTACAAAATCATATAGTCTGGCTATGCTCTATCTTCATCACACAAAATATTTAAATCATGCACAACCCCGATGACAATTCAAGCAATTGTTTCATACTTTTGGTGTTCTCAAACTTTTCCATCTTCACGTAATACATGAGCTAGGCGTATCAACGGGCTATGGAGATGCCCATCAATAGATATCAATGTGAGTGAGTAGGGATTGCCATGCCACGGATGCACTAGAGCTATAAGTATATGAAAGCTCAACAAAAGAAACTAAGTGGGCGTGCATCCAACTCGCTTGCTCACGAAGACCTAGGGCATTTTGAGGAAGCCCATCATTGGAATATACAAGCCAAGTTCTATAATGAAAATTTCCGACTAGTATATGAAAGTGACAACATAAGAGACTCTCTATCATGAAGATCATGGTGCTACTTTGAAGCACAAGTGTGGTAAAAAGGATAGTAGCATTGTCCCTTTTTTGTGGCCTTTTTTATTTAGTCCGGAGTCTCATCCCGACTTATGGGGGAATCATAGTCTCCATCATCCTTTCCTCACTTGGGACAATGCTCTAATAATGATGGTCATCACACTTTTATTACTTACAACTCAATACTTAGAACAAAATATGACTATGTGGATGCCTCCGGCGGAGTGCCGGGATATGCAATGAATCAAGAGTGACATATATAAAAATTATGAACGGTGGCTTTGCCACAAATACGATGTCAACTACATGATCATGCAAAGCAATATGACAATGATGAAGCGTGTCATAGTAAACGGAACGGTGGTAAGTTGCATGGCAATATATCTCGGAATGGCTATGGAAATGCCATGATAGGTAGGTATGATGGCTGTTTTGAGGAAGGTATATGGGTTGTGTATGATACCGGCGAAAAGTGCGCGGTATTAGAGAGGCTAGCAATGGTGGAAGGATGAGAGTGCGTATAATCCATGGACTCAACATTAGTCATAAAGAACTCATATACTTGTTGCAAAAATCTACAAGTTACCAAAGCAAAGTATTACGCGCATGCTCCTAGGGGGATAGATTGGTAGGAAAAGACCATCGCTCGTCCCCGACCGCCACTCATAAGGAAGACAATCAATAAATAAATCATGCTCAAACTTCATCACATAACGGTTCACCATACGTGCATGCTACGGGAATCTCAAACTTTAACACAAGTATTTCTCAAATTCTCAACTACTCAACTAGCATGACTCTAATATTACCATCTTCATATCTCAAAACAATTATCAAGCATCAAACTTCTCATAGTATTCTACACACTCATAAGAATTTTTTTACTAATCTTGAATGCCTATCATAATTAAAGCAAATTACCACGCTGTTTTGTAGGACTCTCAAAATAATATAAGTGACGCATGAGAGAACAATAGTTTCTATAAAACAAATCCACCACCGTGCTCTAAAAGATATAAGTGAAGCACTAGAGCAAAACTATATAGCTCAAAAGATATAAGTGAAGCACATAGAGTATTCTAACAAATTCTGAATCAAGTGTGTCTCTCTAAAAAGGTGTGTACAGCAAGGATGATTGTGGAAAACTAACAAATAAAGACTCAAATCATACAAGACGCTCCAAGCAAAACACATATCATGTGGTGAATAAAAATATAGCTCCAAGTAAAGTTACCGATGGATGAAGACGGAAGAGGGGATGCCTTCCGGGGCATCCCCAAGCTTTGGCTTTCAGGTGTCCTTAAATTATCTTGGGGTGCCATGGGCATCCCCAAGCTTAGGCTCTTGCCACTCCTTGTTCCATAGTCCATCAAATATTTTACCCAAAACTTGAAAACTTCACAACACAAAACTTAACAGAAAATCTCGTGAGCTCCGTTAGCGAAAGAAAACAAAACACCACTTCAAGGTACTGTAATGAACTCATTCTTTGTTTATATTGGTGTTAAAACTACTGTATTCCAACTCCTCTATGGTTTATAAACTCTTTTACTAGCCATAGATTCATCAAAATAAGCAAACAACACACGAAAAACAGAATCTGTCAAAAACAGAACAGTCTGTAGTAATCTGTAACTAACGCAAACTTCTGGAACTCTAAAAATTCAGCCAAACTAGGGCGACCTAAATAATTTGTTTTTTGATCTGCTTAAATTGGAATCAATATCATATCACGTTCTGGTAATTTTTAACAATTGTTTTCGTGAACAGAAAGTTTCTGGAATTTTCAGCAAGATCAAATAACCATCATCCAAGAAGATCCTATAGGTTTAACTTGGCACAAACACTAATTAAAACATAAAAACAAATCTAACCAGAGGCTACATCAAATATTTATTCCTAAACTGAAGCAAAAAGCAAAAAAACTAAAAATAAAATTGGGTTGCCTCCCAACAACGCCCCTAGCTAGGCATAAAAGCAAGGATAGATCTAGGTATTGACATCTTTGGTAGGCAATCCATAAGTGGCTCTCATAATAGATTCATATGGCAATTTAATTTTCTTTCTAGGAAATTGTTCCATGCCTTTACTTAACGGAAATTGGAATCTAATATTCCCTTCCTTCATATCAATAATTGCACCAATCTTTCTAAGGAAAGGTCTACCAAGAATAATAGGACATGAAGGATTGCAATCTATATCAAGAACAATAAAATATATGGGCACATAATTCCTGTTTGCAACAATGAGAACATCATTAATTCTTCCCATAGGTTTCTTGATAGTGGAATCCGCAAGGTGTAAGTTTCAAGAGCAATCATCAAATTCGCGGAAACCTAACAAATCACACAAAGTTATTGGAATCGTGGAAACACTAGCACCCAAATCACACAAAGCATAGCATTCATCATCTTTAATTTTAATTTTAATAGTAGGTTCCCACTCATCATAGAGTTTTCTAGGGATAGAAACTTCCAACTCAAGTTTTTCTTCATAAGATTGTATTAAAGCATCAACGATATGTTTGGTAAAAGCTTTATGTTGACTATAAGCACGAGGAGAAGCACGGATTGCAACAAGGAAATACAATCTATCAAAGAGCAACTATCATAATTAAATTCCTTGAAATCCAAAATAGTGGGTTCATTGATATCTAAAGTTTTGACTTCTTCATCCCACTTTTACAAATTTTTGCATCAAGATCTAAAAACTCCGAATTTTTGGAACGCCTTCTAGGTAAAGGTGGATCATATTTAGTCCCATCATTATCAAGATCCATATTGCAAAACAAAGATTTAATAGGGGACACATCAATAACTTTTAGATCTTCATCTTTATTCTCACAAAAATTAAAAGAACACGCTTTCACAAAGCAATCTTTCTTAGCACGCATCCTAGCGGTTCTTTCTTTGCACTCATCAATGGAAATTCTCATGGCTTTGAGAGACTCATTGGTATCATGCTTAGGTGGAATAGATCTAAGTTTCAAAGAATCAACATCAAGAGAAATTCTATCAACGTTCCTAGCCAATTCATCAACTTTAAGCAATTTTTCTTCAAGCAAAGCATTGAAATTCTTTTGCGAATTCATAAACTCCTTAACACTAGTCTCAAATTCAGAAGGCATTTTATAAAAATTTCCATAAGAATTGTTGTAGGAATTACCATAATTATTAGAGGAATTACTAGGGAACGGCCTAGGATTAAAGTTTCCTCTATATGCGTTGTTACACAAATTATTCCTACCAACAAAATTCACATCCATAGATTCATTATTATTCTCAATCAAAGTAGACAAAGGCATATCATTAGGATCAGAAGAAACACTTTTAGTAGCAAATAATTTCATAAGTTCATCCATCTTTCCACTCAAAACATTAATTTCTTCTATCGCCTGCACTTTTTATTAGTAGATCTTTCAGTATGCCATTGAGAATAATTAACCATAATATTATCTAGGAGTTTAGTAGCTTCTCCTAAAGTGATTTCCATAAAAGTGCCTCCCGCGGCCGAATCTAAAAGATTTCTAGAAGCAAAATTCAATCCGGCATAATTTTTTTGTATAATCATCCAAAGATTCAAACCATGTGTAGGGCAATTACGTATCATTAATTTCATCCTCTCCCAAGCTTGTGCAACATGTTCATGATCAAGTTGCTTAAAATTCATAATATAGTTTCTAAGAGAGATGATTTTAGCGGGAGGAAAATACTTAGAGATAAAAGCATCTTTGCACTTATTCCATGAATCAATACTATTTTTAGGCAAAGACGAAAACCAAACTTTAGCACGATCTCTAAGAGAAAAAGGAAATAGCTTCAATTTAACAATATCATTGTCCACATCTTTCTTCTTTTGCATATCACACAAATCAACGAAGCTATTTAGATGGGTAGCAGCATCTTCACTAGGAAGGCCGGCGAATTGATCTTTCATGACAAGATTCAACAAAGCAGCATTATTTTCACAAGATTCAGCATCGGTAGGAGGAGCAATCGGAGTGCTAAGAAAATCATTGTTGTTGGTATTGGTAAAGTCACACAATTTAGTATTATCTTGAGCGATCGTGACGAGCAAGCAATCCAACACACGAGCAAACAAGAAGCGAGAAAAAAAAGGCGAACGGAAAAGAGAGGGCGAATAAAACGGCAAGGGTGAAGTGGGGGCGAGGAAAACGAGAGGCAAATGGCAAATAATGTAATGTGAGGGATAAGAGTTGTGATGGGTACTTGGTATGTCTTGACTTGACTTGACATGGCGCGAACCTCCCCGGCAACGGCGCCAGAAATCCTTCTTGCTACCTCTTGAGCACTGCGCTGGTTTTCCCTTAAAGAGGAAAGGGTGATGCAGTGAAGTAGCGTAAGTATTTCCCTCAGTTTTTGAGAACCAAGGTATCAGTCCAGTAGGAGACCACGCTCAAGTCCCGCGCACCTACACAAAAAAATAAGAACCTCGCAACCAACGTAATAAAGGGGTTGTCAATCCCTTCACGGTCACTTACGAGAGTGAGATATGATAAGATAATATTTTTGGTATTTTTATGATAAAGAGAAATAAAGATGCAAAGTAAAATAAAAGGCAATAGAAATAGCTAAGTGTTGTAAGATTAATATGATGGAGAATAGACCCGGGGGCCATAGCTTTCACTAGTGGCTTCTCTCAAGAGCATAAGTACTACGGTGGGTGAACAAATTACTATCGAGCAATTGATAGAATTGAGCATATTTATGAGAATATCTAGGTACGATCATGTATATAGGCATCACGTCCGTGACAAGTAGACCGACTCTTGCCTGCATCTACTACTATTACTCCACACATCGACCGCTATCCAGCATGCATCTAGAGTATTAAGTTCATAAGAATAGAGTAACGCTTTAAGTAAGATGACATGATGTAGAGGGATAAACTCATGCAATATGATATAAACCCCATCTTGTTATCCTCGATGGCAACAATACAATACGTGCCTTGTTGCCCCTGCTGTCACTAGGAAAGGAAACCGCAAGATTCACCCAAAGCTAAGCACTTCTCCCATTGCAAGAAAGATCAATCTAGTAGGCCAAACCAAACTGATAATTCGAAGAGACTTGCAAAGATAACCAATCATACATAAAAGAATTCAGAGAAGATTCAAATATTGTTCATAGATAAACTTGATCATAAACCCACAATTCATCGGTCCCGACAAACACACCGCAAAAGAAGATTACATCGAATAGATCTCCACGAGAATCGTGGAGAACTTTGTATTGAGATCCAAAGAGAGAGAAGAAGCCATCTAGCTAATAACTATGGACCCAAAGGTCTCAGGTAAACTACTCACACATCATCAGAGAGGCTATGGTGTTGATGTAGAAGCCCTCCATGATCAATGCCCCCTCCGGCAGGACGCCTTAAAAGGCCCCAAGATGGGATCTCACGGGTACAGAAGGTTGCGGCGGTGGAATTAGGTTTTCATGGATGCCCCTGATGGTTTGGGGGTACGTAGGTATATATAGGAGGAAGAAGTACGTCGGTGGAGCAATGTGGGACCCACGAGGGTGGAGGGTGATGTCTACTACACAACCTTCTTCTTGTAGACGTTGTTGGGCCTCCAAGTGTAGAGGTTTGTAGGACAGTAGCAAATTTCCCTCAAGTTGATGACCTAAGGATTATCAATCCGTGGGAGGCGTAGGTTGAAGATGGTCTCTCTCAAGCAACCCTGCAACCAAATAACAAAGAGTCTCTTGTGTCCCCAACACACCCAATACAATGGTAAATTGTATAGGTGCACTAGTTCGGCGAAGAGATGGTGATACAAGTGCAATATGGATGGTAGATATAGTATTTTGTAAACTGGAAATATAAAATCAGCAAGGTAGCAAGCGATAAAAGTGAGCGTAAACGATATTGCAATGCTAGGAAACAAGGCCTAGGGTTCATACTTTCACTAGTGAAAGTTCTCTCAACAATAATAACATAATTGGATCATATAACTATCCCTCAACATGCAACAAAGAGTCACTTCAAAGTCACTAATAGCGGAGAACAAACGAATAGATTATGGTAGGGTACGAAACCACCTCAAAGTTATTCTTTCTGCTCGATCTATTCAAGAGTCCGTAGTAAAATAACACGAAGCTATTCTTTCCGTTCAATCTATCATAGAGTTCGTACTAGAATAACACCTTAAGACACAAATCAACCAAAACCCTAATGTCACCTAGATACTCCAATGTCACCTCAAGCATTCGTGGGTATCATTATACGATATGTGTCACACAATCTCAGATTCATCTATTCAAACCAACACAAAGTACTTCAAAGAGTGCCCCAAAGTTTCTACCAGAGAGTCAAGACGAAAACGTGTGCCAACCCCTATGCATAGGTTCACGAGGTCACGGAACACGCAAGTTGATCACCAAAACATACATCAAGTGAATCACGTGATATCCCATTGTCACCACAGATACGCACATGCAAGACATACATCAAGTGTTCTCAAATCCTTAAATACTCAATCCGATAAGATAACTTCAAAGGGAAAACTCAATCCATTACAAGAGAGTAGAGGGGGAGAAACATCATAAGATCCAACTATAATAGCAAAGCTCACGATACATCAAGATCGTATCACCTCAAGAACACGAAAGAGAGAGAGATCAAACACATAGCTACTGGTACATACCCTCAGCCCCGAGGGTGAACTACTCCCTCCTCGTCATGGAGAGCGCCGGGATGATGAAGATGGCCACCGGTGAGGGATCCCCCCCTCCGGCAGGGTGCCGGAACAGGGTCCCGATTGGTTTTTGGTGGCTACAGAGGCTTGCGGCGGCGGAACTCCCGATATATTCTCTTCCCCGATGTTTTTAGGGTATATGGATATATATAGGCGAAAGATGTCGGTCAGGGGAGCCACGAGGGGCCCACGAGGGTGGGGGCGCGCCCGGGGGGGCAGGCGCGCCTCCCTGCCTCGTGGCCACCTCGTTGCTTCCCTGATGTACACTCCAAGTCTCCTGGATTGCTTCCGTTCCAAAAATAACTCTCCCGGATATTTCATTCCATTTGGACTCCATTTGATATTCCTTTTCTTCGAAACACTCAAATAGGCAAGAAAACAACAATTTGGGCTGGGCCTCCGGTTAGTAGGTTAGTCCCAAAAAATGATATAAAAGTGTAAAGTAAAGCCCATAAACATCCAAAATAGATAATATAATAGCATGGAACAATCAAAAATTATAGATACGTTGGAGACGTATCAAGCATCCCCAAGCTTAATTCCTGCTCGTCCTCGAGTAGGTAAATGATAAAAACAGAATTTTTGATGTGGAATGCTACCTAACATATTTCTCAATGTAATCTTCTTTATTGTGGCAAGAATATTCAGATCCATAAGATTCAAGACAAAAGTTTAATATTGACATGAAAACAATAATACTTCGAGCATACTAACAAAGCAATCATGTCTTCTCAAAATAACATGGCCAAAGCAAGTTATCCCTACAAAATCATATAGTCTGGATATGCTCTACCTTCATCACACAAAATATTTAAATCATGCACAACCCCGATGACAAGCCAAGCAATTGTTTCGTACTTTTGATGTTCTCAAACTTTTTCAATCTTCACGCAATACATGAGCGTGAGCCATGGACATAACACTACAGGTGAATAGAATGGTGGTTGTGCAGAAGACAAAAAGGAGAAGATAATCTCACATCAACTAGGCGTATCAACGGGCTATGGAAATGCCCATTAATAGATATCAATGTGAGTGAGTAGGGATCGCCATGCAACGGATGCACTAGAGCTATAAGTGAATGAAAGCTCAAAAAGAAACTAAGTGGGTGTGCATCCAACTCGCTTGCTCACGAAGACCTAGGGCATTTTGAGGAAGCCCATCATTGGAATATACAAGCCAAGTTTTCCCACTAGTATATGAAAGTGACAACATAGGAGACTCTCTATCATGAAGATTATGGTGCTACTTTGAAGCACAAGTGTGGTAAAAGGATAGTAGCATTGTCCCTTCTCTCTTTTTCTCTCTTTTTTTTGGGCCTTTTCTCTTTTTTTATGGCCTCTCCTTTTTTTTAGTCCGGAGTCTCATCCCGACTTGTGGGGGAGTCATAGTCTCCATCATCCTTTCCTCACTGGGACAATGCTCTAATAATGATGATCATCACACTTTTATTTACTTACAACTCGATTCTTAGAACAAAATATGACTCTATATGAATGCCTCCGGCGGTGTACCAGGATGAGCAATGACTCATGAGTGACATGTATGAAAGAATTATGAAAGATGGCTTTGCCATAAATACGATGTCAAGTACCTGATCATGCAAAGCAATATGACAATGATGGAGCGTGTCATAATAAACGGAACGGTGGAAAGTTGCATGGCAATATATCTTGGAATGGCTATGGAAATGCCATTATAGGTAGGTATGGTGGCTGTTTTGTGGAAGATATATGGTGGGTGTATGATACCGGCGAAAGGTGCGCGGTATTTAGAGAGGCTAGTAATGGTGGAAGGGTGAGAGTGCGTATAATCCATGGGCTCAACATTAGTCATAAAGAACTCACATACTTATTGCAAAAATCTATTAGTTATCGAAACAAAGTACTACCCGCATGCTTCTAGGGGGATAGATTGGTAGGAAAAGACCATCGCTCGTCCCCGACCGCCACTCATAAGGAAGGGAATCAATAAATAAATCATGCTCCGACTTCATCACATAACGGTTCACCATACGTGCATGCTACGGGAATCACAAACTTTAACACAAGCATCTCTCAAATTCACAACTACTCAACTAGCATGACTCTAATATTACCATCTTCATATCTCAAAACAATCATAAAGAATCAAACTTCTCATAGTATTCAATGCACTTTATATGAAAGTTTTTATTATATCCCTCTTGGATGCCCATCATATTAGGATAAATTCATAAGCAAAGAAAATTACCATGCTGTTTAAGACTCTCAAAATAATATAAGTGAAGCATGAGAGTTGATCTATTTCTTCAAAATAAAACTACCGCCGTGCTCTAAAAGGATAAAAGTGAAGCACTAGAGCAAATGACAAACTACTCCGAAAGATATAAGTCAAGATCAATGAGTAGTTAAATAATTATTTAACTATGTTAAGACTCTCTAACATTTAAGAATTTCAGATCTTGGTATTTTATTCAAACATCAAGAAAAAAAATAAAATGACATGACGCTCCAAGCAAAACACATATCATGTGGTGAATAAAAATATAGCTCCAAGTAAATTTACCGATGGATGAGGACGAAAGAGGGGATGCCTTCCGGGGCATCCCCAAGCTTTGGCTTTTTGGTGTCCTTGGATTTACCTTGGGGTTCCTTGGGCATCCCCAAGCTTAGGCTCTTGTCACTCCTTATTCCATAGTCCATCGAATCTTTACCCAAAACTTGAAAACTTCACAACACAAAACTTAACAGAACATCTAGTGAGCTCCGTTAGCGAAAGAAAAGAAAACTCCACTTCATGGTACTGTAATGAACTCATTATTTATTTATATTGGTGTTAAACTTACTGTATTCCAACTTCTCTATGGTTTATAAACTCTTTTACTAGCCATAGATTCATCAAAATAAGCAAACAACACACTAAAAACAGAATCTGTCAAAAACAGAACAGTCTGTAGTAATCTGTAACTAACGCAAACTTCTGGAACTCTAAACATTCTTACAAAATAGGAAGACCTAAATAATTGTTTATTGATCTGATGCATTTGGAATCAGTATGATATCGCGTTCTGGTAATTTTTAACAATTGTTTTCATGAACAGAAAGTTTCTGGAATTTTCAGCAAGATCAAATAACTATTATCCAAGAAGATCGTATAGGTTTAACTTGGCACAAACACTAATTAAAACATAAAACCACATCTAACCAGAGTCTAGATAGATTATTTATTACTAAACAGAACCAAAAAGCAAGAAACTAAAATAAAATTGGGTTGCCTCCCAATCAAGCGCTATCGTTTAACGCCGCTAGCTAGGCATGATGATTTCAATGATGCTCACATAAAAGATAAGAATTGAAACATAAAGAGAGCATCATGAAGAATATGACTAGCACATTTAAGTCTAACCCACTTCCTATGCATAGGGATTTTGTGAGCAAACAACCTATGGGAACAATAATCAACTAGCATAGGAAGGCAAAACAAGCATAACTTCAAGATTTTAAGCACATAGAGAGGAAACTTGATATTATTGCAATTCCTACAAGCATATGTTCCTCCCTCATAGTAATTTTCAGTAGCATCATGAATGAATTCAACAATATAACTATCAGCGTTCTGGGAACGGGGGTCCCCAGACTTGCCTGCCTGCGACCCATGGCGTGGCTAAGCTAGCGGGCTGTACGGACCGTCTTCATCAACAAAGCAATCAAGACCTTCGCGAGGGGCCAAGCCTTGCGAGGCGGACAACGCAAGACCTCCTCAGGAGCGTTCACCCCAGGCGGGCTCACGAGGAGCGGAGATATCAAGGCGGGACAAACCTCACGAGGCTTTCGTGACGTGAGCCGTGACGATCGACACCAGGCTGGCGCCAGGCGGGCGCCAGCGCTTACAGCGTCCTTGTTTCCTCTTTGGTGCTAAAAAGGCAGGCGCAGGCGCGGAGTACCGAGGCATCAAGCAAAGGTTTCCATATCAGTGCAACGAGACCAAGACCAGCAGGATGGCGGGCGGAGGTCACCATGGAGCCCAAGGCGGCGGCATCATCAGAGCCTTTTGCAGGCGAAGACCACCTTTGTCAGGATAGCTCGTACTGGCTGTCCCCTTTCAAATTGCCCGCCGTTGTTGGCTCCCTTCCCGCTCAATATTTGGGAAGAGGACTAGGGCCTCTATAAATAGGTCTAGCCACCGTAGCAGTAGGCAGATCTTCTTGGACTGGATCCACTCCATCCTCACACGCACAAGTTGGCAGAGCACAAGAACACCTCAACCTCAGGAGGTTGTTCTTCTTCCCCTTGTACTGTTCATCATCAGCCCAAGAGGCAATCCACCACCACCACACTGGAGTAGGGTATTACACCACAACGGTGGCCCAAACCAGTATAAATCTCGTCTCTTTCTGTGTTGTGAGTCCGTCGAGTTCGTCCGCAAGATCTTAGCGAGCTAGGGCGTAGATCGGTAGGAGGAGAAGACTTCGTGCGTACCCCAGAGTTCGAACCTTAAGGGTTTTGCCGGAACCCGAGATCCGACATTTGGCGCGCCAGGTAGGGGTGCGCCGTAGCTCCTCTCCGCCAGCCTACGCCCCGCGCCACCGCACTTCACCCCCATGACGGGTGCCCCGCCATCAGCTTCCGCGGCCGGCATCGACGACGGGGCATCTGGGTACCGAGCCCTGGCCCCCGCCCTGCGGCGGGTGCGGTGGCCGACCAAGTTCAGGCCGGAAATGCCGCCGCGTTACGACGGCGCGGCGAACCCGTCGCCTTTCCTGCTGGCGTACGAGGAGGCCGTCCTCAAGGCCGGAGGCGACGACAAGGTCATGGCCAACTGGTTCCCCATGGCCCTCGGCGGCGAGCCGCGCGCCTGGCTGCTCAACCTCCCTGGATCCACGGTGGCGTCCTGGGGGGAACTCCGCGACCTCTTCACTGCACGCTACGCGGTGCCGGCGCACCACGCAGTCGCGGCCCTGCTGGGCAGCTCTCAGGCGCCGCCTTCAGATCGCCACGTCAAGCCGTTCCTCCGCCAGATTGGGGCTGCTTCCAAGCGCCCGGGGGCTCCGCCGGGTTGGCCTGCGCCAGAGGCCGACCTCACTTTCGGCTCAGAAGACCACCCCGACTCCACCGCCGGCTCGAGCATGCTCCTAATGCTCTGCACGCCTACCATCTGCAACGTGGCTATTACCAAGACCCTCATCGACGGCGGCGCCGGCCTCAACTTGCTCTCCGTAGAGGCCCTCATCCTGCTTCACGTGCCGCTCGAGCGACTCTGTCTCAGCAAGCCCTTCTTAGGAGTTGGTGGCGGCATTGCCCACTCTCTGGGGCAGATCCGTCTCCAGTCACCTTCGGCATCCATCTCCCAGTCACCTTCGGCACACGCGACAACTACCGTACCGAGCTGGTCGACTTCGACATCGCCCGCATCGGTCTCCCGTACAACGCCATCCTCGGGTATCCAGCTCTCGCCCTGTTCATGGCGGTGACTCACCCGGCCTACAACCTCATGAAGATGCCTGGGAGCAAAGGCGTCCTCACCATCAAGGGGGACACCAAGGAGGTCGTGATGGCACTCAAGCTTGCCTTCAAGACAGCCGCGGCGGCGCAGCCCGCCAGCGCCGGTACCCCGAAGCCAAGGAGGCCGCGCCCACCAAGAAGAAGCAGCTATTCACGCAAGACAAGGCAGAAACCAAGCAGGTGCCTGTCGATGAAGACGGGTCCTCAGGGGCCACCTTCACCATAGGTGCCGGCCTTGATCCTGTCCAAGAAGAGGCATTGGTGAAGTTCTTGCGCGCGAATAAGGACATATTCGCATGGGAGCCCGATCAGCTGGTGGGGATTCCAAGAGAGGTGATTCAACATCACCTAAGGGTGTGCCCCAACATGCGCCCTGTCAAGCCGCGAGCGAGGCGGCAATCCACGGAGAAGCAAGCCTTCATCGTCCAGGAGACCCGCAAGCTGGAGGCGGCGGGTGCCATTCGCGAGGTTCGGTAGCCCACATGGCTGGCGAACCCCGTCGTAGTGCCAAAGAAGGGCGGCAAGGAATAGATGTGCGTCGACTTCACCAACCTTAACAGAGCCTGCCCCCAAGATCCGTTCCCGCTCCCACTCATCGATCAGATCATCGACTCCACCGCCGAGTGCGACCTGTTATGCTTCCTGGATGCATTCTCAGGGTACCACCAGATAAAGATGGCGGTGGAAGATGTGGAGAAGACAGCCTTCCTGACCCCGTGTGGGGTGTACTGCTACACCTGCATGCCCTTCGGGCTGCGCAACGCAGGCGCGACCTTTCAGCGGCTGGTGCACATCGCCTTGGGGCGACAGCTCGGGAGAAACACAGAGGCTTACGTCGACGACATAGTGGTGAAGTCTCGGGAGGCGAGAACCTTGATTCAAGACTTGGAGGAGACCTTTGAGAGCCTGCAACAGGTGAACCTGCGGCTTAACCTGGAGAAGTGTGTGTTCGGTGTCCCTTCCGGCAACCTGCTGGGATTCCTCGTGTCACACAGGGGGGGTCGAGGCGAACCCGGAGAAGATCAAGGCCATCGAAGACATGAGCCCACCACAGACCCTCAAAGAAATGCAGAAGCTAGCAGGATGGGTGACTACGTTGGGGCGTGTCATCTCCAAGCTGGGGGAGGGCGCCTTACCCTTCTTCAAGCTCATGAAGAAGAAGGGCCCGTTCGAGTGGACCCCGAAAGCCGACCAAGCCTTTCGAGACCTCAAGAAATACCTGACCAGCCCTCCGGTGATGGTGGCACCACGACCTCTCGAGCCCCTGGTGCTCTACCTTGCCGCCACCCCATACTCCGCCAGCGCAGCGCTGGTGGTGGTTCGGGAGGAGCACCAAGCCAAGGGTATGCAGCGCAGAGCTGCGGCTAAAGTAATGCAGGGTCAGGAAGGCGCCACAAAAGCCTTGGCAGCAGAAGACCAAGCTCGGCAAGACGACGTTGCCGAGATTCCCGAAAGCAGTCGGGCCTCAGGAGCCCCTCTACCTCAGGAGACGCCCCTATCTCCGCAAGACCCGAGCCTCAACAGCGTACCAGCCCTCGTCGAACACCCAGTGTACTTTGTCAGCACCGTGCTGCGGGATGCGAGGGCACGATACCCTATGCCTCAGAAGCTCCTGCTCGCGCTCTTGGTGGCATCATGCAAGCTGCGACACTACTTCCAGGGCCACCCCATCAAGATCGTCTCGTCCTACCCACTGGAGAGGGTACTCAGGAGCCCCAACTCAGCTGGAAGGGTTGCTGAGTGGAACATCGAGTCACAAGCATTCCAGCTGGAGTTTAGCACTACCAGGGTCATCAAGGGGGCCGCGCTCGCTGATTTTGTGGCGGAATGGACGGATGCCCCAGCACTTAAAGAAGGCGAAGACCGACCCACCTCGCCCGGAAGCGAGGCACCGGACGGTTGGGTCATGTACTTCGATGGTGCCTTCACGCACCAGGGCGCGGGGGCTGGAGCAGTGCTCATCTCGCCCACTCAGGACAAGCTCTACTACGCCATGCAGCTCTGCTTTCAGCATGGCGAGAAGGTCTCCAACAACATCGCAGAATACGAAGGCCTCATAGTTGGCCTGAAGGCCGCGGCAGCTCTGGGGGTGCAGCGCCTCACCGTTAGAGGAGATTCGCAGCTCCTTGTCAACTTCTCCAACAAAGTATACGAGCCAAAGGACGAGCATATGGAGGCATACCTCGCGGAGGTGCGCAAGATGGAGAAGAAGTTCTTGGGCCTGGAGCTGCAGCACGTGCCCAGGGGCACCAACAAGGAAGCTGACGACATCGCCACGAGAGCATCCAAGCGGCAGCCGCAAGAGCCCGGTGTCTTTGAGGAACGGCTCTTCAAGCCATCAGCGACACCACCGCTTTCAAGCACGGCTCAGCCTCGGGAGGAGCTCCCGCAGCCTCCTGCCCTGGGAGCCCCAGCCTGTGGCCCGACCACAAGAGCCCGCCTGCTCTTGGCGCTGGAGCCTCAGGAGGAATGTTGGACCAAGGAATTCAAGGTGTATCTGATGCAGGGGACGCTGCCGAAGAAGGAAGAGGACGCAGAGCGCGTGGCCCGGCAGGCCACGGCATACTGTATCCAAGATGGTGAGTTGTACAGGAAGCGACCGAACGATGTCACACTGCGCTGCATCTCCAGGGACCAAAGAAAGGAGCTGCTGATTGACATACACGGTGGGGACTGCGGGCACCACTCGTCGTCACGGACTCTCGTCGGCAAGGTGTTCCGCAGTGGGTTCTACTGGCCCACGGCGCTCAACGACGCGGCCGAATTGGTGAAGTCCTGCGAAGCTTGCCAGTTCCACGCCAAGCAAATTCATCAACTGGCTCAGAGTCTCCAGACCATCCCGCTCACGTGGCCGTTCACGGTCTGGGGGCTGGACATCTTGGGCTCGTTCCCTCGAGCGCTGGGGGGCTACCGCTACCTCTACATCGCTATCGACAAGTTCACCAAGTGGGCGGAGGTGGAAGCCGTCCGTACCATCCCGGCCGGCTCTGCTGTCAAGTTCATCAAGGGCCTCGTAAGCCACTTCGGGGTCCCCAACCGCATCATCACAGATAACGGCTCGCAGTTTACTAGTAACCTCTTCAAAACCTACTGTGCTAACCTTGGAACGCAGATCTGCTACGCTTCGGTGGCACACCCCAGGAGCAATGGTTAGGCCGAACGCGCCAATGCGGAGGTCCTGAGGGGCCTCAAGACCAGGACCTTCAAGAAGAAGCTGGAGGCCTGTGGCAGGGGCTGGCACGACGAGCTCCAATCCATGTTGTGGTCCATCCGCACCACCGCCACCAAGCCAACGGGCGAAACTCCTTTCTTCCTAGTCTACGGAGCTGAAGCAGTCCTTCCTCACGAGGTCAAGCATCGCTCCGCATGGGTCCTGGCGTTCGACGAAACGTACCAGGACGCCACGCGGGGGATGGATCTTGTGCTGGGGGAGGAATGCCGTCGCGAAGCTGCACTGAGGGCGGCAAGGTAACAGCAAGCGCTACGGCGGTACCACTGCCGCAACGTCCGCTCCAGGACGCTCGAAGTAGGCGACCTTTTCTTGAGGCGGGTCCTCTCCAGGGAAGGGCTGCACAAGCTTTCATCCATGTGGGAGGGCCCGTTCAGGGTCGTCCATGTTTCCAGGCCTGGTGTCGCGCGCCTGGAGACGCAGGATGGGATACCCATCTAGAACGCCTGGAACATCCAGCACCTCCGGAAGTTCTACCCATGAAGCAAGGCCCAGAGCCTGTGAAGAAAGGCCCAGAGCCTGTGAAGAAGGCCCAGTGCTTGTGAAGAATCACCGCCCGTGACACTCTCACGTAATAATGAGTGGGGCTGTACACGCCCCGGAGTCTCAGGAGCGCCGGCCTCAGGCCCTGGGGCTCCCTCCCATGCCTAGTGCCAGCACTTAGCTCCGCGCTGGTGAGAAGACTTGAAGACTAGATTAGGTGCCGGACGTGGCTTTTCATTTGCTCTCCGTAGTTGGCTCGCTTTTCCTTAATCGAAGTTTGCCTTTGGTGTTCCTTGCTGATTCGATTCCCTTGCCTCTTACTGCATTTTCCGGCTCTCGTTCGCTCGTGTTCTCTCTCTCGCATACCTCGTGAGGGGGCTAGGCAGGTGCCCTCGCGAGCATTTCTGCCTTCTCGCAAGCCACCCTCGTTCGAGCCCAAAAACTGGCGCATCTCTCCTAGTCCATGCCCCACGGGTACCGCGATGCAAAGCGCCAGGTCAAGGCTCGGGTGAACGATGAACCTCTTAGCGCAACACCTTCTAACGAATTTTCGCAAATTCTGAGCGAACAGGTCAAGATGGACGCGAGGAAACAAACACCTCGTGTGGAAGAGGGCGTTCTGAACACATCAGGTCAAGATTTCTTTGCACCAAATAAACAACACAGCATAGGAACAACCCGCATAGTGCAATAACCAAGGAACCACAGTTCGATACATGCCCCTCTGGACCCATACTGGTTTCATCTTTGATGCAGGTAAAAGAGCAAAATGAAAGCAACGTTGCAGCGATCCACGGAGGCAGGCCCCTAGCAGCGCCCCTAGCTTAGCCAGACCCCTCCTCGCGCTTCACGAAGGCATGGCGACGAGACGACCCACTGCCACCTTCGAAGCGGGCGCGGTGGCGCGGCGGCTAGTCGTACCCACCGCTGCTAGAGCTGTCGCTGGAGAAAGAGCCGCCGTAGCTGGGCGCAACGCGGTCTCCACCAAGGGCGGGCTCGCCCTCATCCTCATCCTGACCATCGCCAAGGCCGAGCACCTCCTCGTCGTCGTTCACCTCGGGGCAGCATCCGGCACGGCGACCGTCCTCCCCGAACACCCTCACGAAGAGGGTCGCGTCTCCGTCGAACTTAAAGTGGAGGGTGCACCGCCCGCCCAGGCCACGCGCGCGGGCGAACGTCTGCCAACCACGGGCCAGAGCTATGTTGCCCGCGGCGGAGACCTCGACCGCGACCCAAGAAGCCCGGCTGCAGCAACCGTCCGGCTGCAACCAAAGCCCGTCGGGACCGGAGGCGGGCAGCTCGTCGGCGAAGAAGCGGGGGAGCTGGAGCCAGTTGCCGGCCGGATTCTCCGACCAGACAACGAACTCCGGCAACACCTCTGACGCATGGAACCGCGGTCGGGGAGGTAGCGCAACCATGGCGCGCCTCCTCTCATCGACAGGACTGCCGCGACCAGAGCGACTCCTGCCACGCACCGCGGCGCCACCCGAGAGCCAGGGGCCACGGCGGGGGTCGCGGCATGCTTGCGGGGACGGTCGCGTCCTCGCTTGGGCGCCGGGGAGCCGGGCCCCTCCCGAGGGGCCTTTCCTTTCTCCGCGGCAGAGAACCTCTTCGAAGGCGCCATTGTTGCTAGCAGTGGAGCAAGGAGGAAGAAGCGAGTGAACCGGGAAGATATGGGCAACGGGGGCTCCACCCCCCCCCTTTATAACGGAAGAAGGCTGACCGGCACCTCCCACGATCGCAGGTAATGATGATTTCCCTTGCATGTCGCAGGGACTTGTCAAGTCGAGCAGTTGCCGAGGCAACATGGGGAAGCGGAGACGCCCACGTCCAATCAACCGCCATGCGTCGCCTGAAGGCCGCAGGCTTTTGGGGCCCACGGCGCTCCGTACTTGACCCTTGGCTTCGCCTCGAAGCCAAGCCCGAGCGCGCCTTGGGCCCAGGGGCTATTATCGGCGTTCTGACAATGGGGGTCCCCAGACTTGCCTGCCTGCGGCCCACGGCGTGGCTAAGCTAGCGGGCCGTACGGCCCGTCTTCATCAACAAAGCAATCAAGACCTTCGCGAGGGGCCAAGCCTCGCGAGGCGGACAACGCAAGACCTCCTCAGGAGCGTTCACCCCAGGCGGGCTCACGAGGAGCGGAGATATCAAGGCGGGGCAAACCTCACGAGGCTTTCGTGACGTGAGCCATGACGATCGACACCAGGCTGGCGCCAGGCTGGCGCCAGCGCGTACAATGTCCTTGTTTCCTCTTTGGTGCTAAAGAGGCAGGCGCAGGCGCGGAGTACCGAGGCATCAAGCAAAGGTTTCCATATCAGTGCAACGAGACCAAGACCAGCAGGACGGTGGGCGGAGGTCACCATGGAGCCCAAGGCGGCGTCATCATCAGAGCCTTTTGCAGGCGAAGACCACCTTTGTCAGGATAGCTTGTACTGGCTGTCCCCTTTCAAATTGCCCGCCGTTGTTGGCTCCCTTCCGGCTCAATATTTGGGAAGAGGACCAGGGCCTCTATAAATAGGTCTAGCCACCGTAGCAGTAGGCAGATCTTCTTGGACTAGATCCACTCCATCCTCACACGCACAAGTTGGCAGAGCACAAGAACACCTCAACCTCAGGAGGTTGTTCTTCCCCTTGTACTGTTCATCATCAGCCCAAGAGGCAATCCACCACCACCACACTGGAGTAGGGTATTACACCACAACGGTGGCCCGAACCAGTATAAATCTCGTGTCTTTCTGTGTTGTGAGTCCGTCGAGTTCGTCCGCAGGATCTTAGCGAGCTAGGGCGTAGATCCGTAGGAGGGGAAGACTTCGCGCGCACCCCAGAGTTCGAACCTTAAGGCTTTTGCCGGAACCCGAGATCCGACAATAACCATCACATAAAGCATTCTTTTCATGATCTACAAGCATAGAATTTTTATTACTCTCCACATAAGCAAATTTCTTCTCATTCGGAATTGTGGGAGTATCATAAGAGACTCGAATACTATAAATTGTTTCCACATTAAATGAGTAATGTTCAGGAAAAGGGTAATCATAATCATGACAAGTTTTATAAATATAATCATCACTACTTTTGATAGCATAAGTTTCATCACAATAATCATCATAAGTAGCAACTTTGTTCTCATCATAATCAATTCAAACCTCTTCCAAGATAGTGGAATCATTACTAAATAAAGTCATGACCTCTCCAAATCCACTTTCATAATTATCATAATAAGATTCAACATCCTCCAAAATAGTGGGATCATTACTTCCTAAAGTTGACACTCTTCCAAACCCACTTTCATCAATATAATCATCATAAGTAGGAGGCATGCTATCATCATTATAAATTTGCATATCAAAACTTGGGAGACTAAAAATATCATCTTCATTAAACGTAGCATCCCCAAGCTTGGGACAAACATTAATTGCAGCAAATATATTCTCAAAAACATCATCTTCATCAAACATAGCATCCCCAAGCTTGGGCCCTTTCATATCATAAGCATAATCACTCTCATCATTAATAGTATGGATAGCACCAATAGTATAGCAATTATCATCATCACGATGAGTAATAGGAGCAACATCATTTGGGAGAGATGCCTTTCTACCTTTGCTTCTCCGTCTTTTCTTTTTCTTCTTCACATCATGTGTGGGTTCAATCCTCTTTTTGGAGCTCCTTATTAATGAAATTGGTTGAATAGAAGGCTCCTCCTTGTTACCTGATTCATCATAAGAAATAATAGGAGAATATTGGGAAGTCTCTTCCCTTTCATTAGTATTCTCTTCATCTTCTATTTGTTTTCTTTTCTTTATGTAATTGGCAATATAAGGATTTTCAATGCAATTCACCGCACAATACATATAAATTTCCTCTAGATCAAAATCAAGAAATTTATCAAGATTAAATTTTGGAATACCCTCAGTTATACGTTTCATTTCTTCATACCCCAAAATAATACTAAGCTCTTTATGATGCTCAAGGGTGATCAGGTTATCACAATTTTTTGACACGATTTGATCATGAAACAAATAGCATTGGAGCTTTAAATGACCATGTTCATTGCAAAGTTCACAAGGATGGGGGAAAATATTGAATCTTTCAGCAAAATCATCTATCCTTTCTTGCAACCATTTAGTTTCTAAGTGCTTGTGTCTCTTACAAAATCTATCTTCCCTTTTTGGTATGTATTTGCAAACTCTATGCACTCCACAAAAATCGACATGCTTATAGGAAACATTTTCATCATGAATAGTGCAATCATCATTAGTACCATGGATATTCAAAGAGTTCATACTAACAACATTGCAATCATGCTCATCATTCAAAGATTTAGTGCCAAACATTTTAATGCATTCTTCTTCTAACACTTTGGCACAATTTTCCTTTCCATCAAACTCACGAAAGATATTAAAAAGATGAAGCGTATGAGACAAACTCAATTCCATTTTCTTGGTAGTTTTCTTTTATAAACTAAACTAGTGATAAAACAAGAAACTAAAAGATTCAATTGTAGGATCTAAAGATATACCTTCAAGCACAAACCTCCTCGGCAACGGCGACAGAAAAGAGCTTGATGTCTACTACACAACCTTCTTCTTGTAGACATTGCTGGGCCTCCAAGTGCAGAGGTTTGTAGGACAGTAGCAAATTTCCCTCAAGTGGAAGAACTAAGGTTTATCAATCTGTGGGAGGCGTAGGTTGAAGATGGTCTCTCTCAAGCAACCCTGCAACCAAATAACAAAGAGTCTCTTGTGTCCCCAACACACCCAATACAATGGTAAATTGTATAGGTGCACTAGTTCGGCGAAGAGATGGTGATACAAGTGCAATATGGATGGTAGATGTAGGTTTTTGTAAACTGAAAATATAAAAGCAGCAAGGTAGCAAGCGATAAAAGTGAGCATAAACGGTATTGCAATGCTAGGAAACAAGGCCTAGGGTTCATACTTTCACTAGTGCAAGTTCTCTCAACAATAATAACATAATTGGATCATATAACTATCCCTCAACATGCAACAAAGAGTCACTCCAAATTCACTAATAGCGGAGAACAAACGAAGAGATTATGGTAGGGTACAAAACCACCTCAAAGTTATTCTTTCTGCTCGATCTATTCAAGAGTCCGTAGTAAAATAACACGAAGCTATTCTTTCCGTTCAATCTATCATAGAGTTCGTACTAGAATAACACCTTAAGACACAAATCAACCAAAACCCTGTTGGAAATATGCCCTAGAGGCAATAATAAATGGTTATCATTGTATTTCCTTGTTCATGATAATTGTCTATTGTTCATGCTATAATTGTATTAACTGGAAACCGTAATACATGTGTGAATACATAGACCACAACATGTCCCTAGTAAGCCTCTAGTTGACTAGCTCGTTGATCAATAGATGTTCATGGTTTCCTGGCCATGGACATTGGATGTCGTTGATAACGGGATCACATCATTGGGAGAATGATGTGATGGACAAGACCTAATCCTAAGCATAGCACAAGATCGTGTAGTTCGTTTTCTAGAGATTTTCTAATGTCAAGTATCATTTCCTTAGACCATGAGATTGTGCAACTCCCGGATACCGTAGGAATGCTTTGGGTGTACCAAACGTCACAACGTAACTGGGTGGCTATAAAGGTGCATTACAGGTATCTCTGAAAGTGTCTGTTGGGTTGGCACAAATCAAGACTGGGATTTGTCACTCCGTATGACGGAGAGGTATCTCTGGGCCCACTCGGTAATGCATCATCATAATGAGATCAATGTGACTAAGGAGTTAGCCACGGGATCATGCGTTACGGAATGAGTAAAGAGACTTGCCGGTAACGAGATTGAACGAGGTATTGGGATATCGACGATCGAATCTCGGGCAAGTAACATACCGATGGACAAAGGGAATTGTATACGGGATTGATTGAATCCCCGACATCGTGGTTCATCTGATGAGATCATCGTGGAGCATGTGGGAGCCAATATGGGTATCCAGATCCCGCTATTGTTTATTGGCCGCAGAGGTGTCTCGGTCATGTCTGCATGGTTCCCGAACCCGTAGGGTCTACACACTTAAGGTTCGGTGACGCTAGAGTTGTTATGGGAAATAGTATGTGGTTACCGAAGGTTGTTCGGAGTCCCGGATGAGATCCCGGACATGACGAGGAACTCCGGCGTGGTCCGGAGGTGAAGATCGATATATTGGACGAAGGGTATTGGAGTCCGGAATTGTTCTGGGAGTACCGGATGACGACCAGCGTGACCGAAAGGTGTTTCGGAGGCCCCGGCAAGCGTTGGGGGGCCTTATGGGCCAAGGGGAGGGGGCACACCAGCCCACTAAGGGGCTGTCCGCCCCTCCCAACCCCTCTCACGTAACGTGGAGAGGTGGGGGCGCCTCCCCTAGGGCAGCCACCCCTCCCGGCTTGGGGGGCAAGTTTCCCAGGGGTGGGGGCGCCCAAACCCATCTAGGGTTTCCCCTGTGGCTGCCGCCCCTCCCCTAGGGAACCCTAGGGCGCCTCCTCCACCCCCTTCCCCCTATATATAGTGAGGGAGAGAGAGGGCAGCCGCACCCCTGGCCTGGCGCAGCCCTCTCCTCCTCCAACTCCTCCTGCTCCTCCGTAGTGCTTAGCGAAGCTCTGCCGGAGAACCACGAGCTCCATTGCCACCACGCCGTCGTGCTGCTGGAGTTCTCCCTCAACTTCTCCTCTCCCCTTGCTGGATCAAGAAGGAGGAGACGTCCCCGGGCTGTACGTGTGTTGAACGCGGAGGCGCCGTCCATTCGGCGCTAGATCGGATCTTCTGCGATTTGAATCGCCGCGAGTACGACTCCATCAACCGCGTTCTTGTAACGCTTCCGCTTAACAATCTTCAAGGGTATGAAGATACACTCCCTCTCTCTCGTTGCTAGCATCTCCTAGATTGATCTTGGTGACACGTAGGAAAATTTTGAATTATTGCTACGTTACCCAACAGTGGAACATGAGCTAGGTCTATGCGTAGATTCTATGCACGAGTAGAACACAAAGTAGTTGTGGGCGATGATTTGGTCAATTTTCTTGCCGTTACTAGTCTTATATTGATTCGGCGGCACTGTGGGATGAAGCGGCCCGGACCGACCTTACACGTACGCTTACGTGAGACAGGTTCCACTGACTGACATGCACTTGATGCATAAGGTGGCTAGCGGGTGTCTGTCTCTCCCACTTTAGTCGGATCGGATTCGATGAAAAGGGTCCTTATGAAGGGTAAATAGAAATTGGCATATCACCGTTGTGGTTTTGCGTAGGTAAGAAACGTTCTTGCTAGAAACCCATAGCGGCCACGTAAAACATGCAACAATAATTAGAGGACGTCTAACTTGTTTTTGCAGGGTATGCTATGTGATGTGATATGGCCAAAAGGATGTGATGAATTATATATATGTGATGTATGAGATTGATCATGTTCTTGTAATAGGAATTACGACTTGCATGTCGATGAGTATGACAACCGGCAGGAGCCATAGGAGTTGTCTTAATTTATTGTATGACCTGCGTGTCAATGAAAAACGCCATGTAATTACTTTACTTTATTGCTAACCGTTAGCCATAGTAGTAGAAGTAATAGTTGGCGAGACAACTTCATGAAGACACGATGATGGAGATCATGGTGTCATGCCGGTGACGAAGGTGATCATGCCGCGCCTCGAAGATGGAGATCAAAAGGCGCAAGATGATACTGGCCATATCATGTCACTTTATGATTTGCATGTGATGTTTGTCATGTTTACATCTTATTTGCTTAGAACGACGGTAGCATAAATAAGATGATCCCTCACTAAAATTTCGAGAGATGTGTTCCCCCTAACTGTGCACCGTTGCGAAGGTTTGTTGTATCGAAGCACCACGTGATGATCGGGTGTGATAGATTCTAACGTTCGCATGCAACGGGGGTAAGCCAGATTTACACATGTGAAACACTTAGGTTGACTTGACGAGCCTAGCATGTACAGACATGGCCTCGGAACACAAGAGACCGAAAGGTCGAACATGAGTCGTATAGTAGATACGATTAACATGGAGATGTTCACCGTTGATGACTAGTCCGTCTCACGTGATGATCGGACACGGTCTAGTCGATTCGGATCATGTATCACTTAGATGACTAGAGGGATGTCTATCTAAGTGGGAGTTCATTAAATAATCAGATGAACTTAATTATCATGAACATAGTCAAAAGGTCTTTGCAAATTATGTCATAGCTTACGCTTTGGTTCTACTGTTTAAGATATGTTCCTAGAGAAAATTTAGTTGAAAGTTGATAGTAGAAATTATGCGGACTGGGTCTTTAAACTGAGGATTATCCTCATTGCTGCGCAGAAGGCTTATGTCCTTAATGCACCGCTCGGTGTGCTGAACCTTGAGCGTCGTCTGTGGATGTTGCGAACATCTGACATACACGTTTTGATGACTACGTGATAGTTCAGTGCGTAATGTTAAACGGTTTAGAATTGAGGCACCGAAGACATTTTGAAACGTCGCGGAACATATGAGATGTTCCAAGAGCTGAAATTGGGATTTCAAGCTCGTGCCCACGTCAAGAGGTGTGAGACCTCCGACAAGTTTCTTAAGCCTGCAAACTAAGGGAGAAAAGCTTAATCGTTGAGCATGTGCTCAGATTGTCTGAGTACTACAATCGCTTGAATCGAGTGGGAGTTGTCTTCCAGATGAGATAGTGATGGTTCTCCAAAGTCACTGCCACCAAGCTAATAGAGCTTCGTGATGAACTATAACATATCAGGGATAGATATGATGATCCTTGAGCTATTCGCAATGTTTGACACCGCGAAAGTAGAAATCAAATTCTTGTGTAGTATTTCGATGCTAGTACAACCGGTTTTGATAACATCAACTATCTTTGTGATATTTGAGGCTATCAAAACCACCTCAAGTATTCAATTTATTCTCGGATAGATTGCATACTTGTTTTAAATTCATTATATAAACCCTCTTGTTGAGATTGTCATCAATTACCAAAATGGGGGAGATTGAAAGGGCATGTAGCCCCTAAGTGTGGTTTTGGTAATTAAATGACAATCTCTATGGACTAATGTTTTCAGTGAGATATATTTGAAGGTTTTGTCCATAGATGGTGCCACAAGGATATTGGATGGAATCAAGGATGAAGTCCATATATATGAAGATAGTGCCTCAAGAATATTGGACGGAATCAAGGATGAAGTCCATATATATGAAGATAGTGCCTCAAGGATATTGGACGGAATCAAGGATGAAGTCCATATATATATGAAGATAGTGCCTCAAGGATATTGGACGGAATCAAGGATGAAGTCCATATATATGAAGATATATTTGCCCTATGCTTTGGTATTAAATGACAATTCCTATGGAGCATCAAGTGCATTGAATCTTATATGAAGATATGTTCCATAGTGATGCTTGAAGTGCATTGGGTTGTTTTGTGAAGTCTGCCATCAAAGCATCCGAAGAAGTCCTCATGGTATCCTTCTCTGGATACCCCGTGCACACGGGCTTGTACCATGCGCACGGGGTCGAGTGTCAACTCTCTGGATACCCCGTGCTCATGGGGCCTAGGTGTTGGCTCTCGAGATCCCATATCCAGTGAGGTTTCAAGTTGGTCTTCGGGTACTTCTATTGAAGCCATCAAGATTGGTTTCAATGCCTAATCTAATTATGTTCATGATGGAGTTCATTGGAGGATCTCAAAGATTGATATATTTGGGCTTCTGAGGATCAAGGCTTGAGAGAGTAATCAAAGAGAAGAATTCAAGTTATGGTTTCAAGACAAGATCATGGTGTGCTCGTGTGTTGGCTTTAGGTTGATCAGGTCTTGAAGCAAACAACTAGAGTGAAGAATTCATTGTGCCTCTCAAGATATTATGATGGAGGGCTTTTAAGGATCAAGGGCTTGAGAGAATAATCAAAGAGAAGAATTCAAGTTATGGTCTCAAGACAAGATCATGGTGAGCTCATGTGTTGGGTTTCAGTTGATCAAGTCTTGAAGCAAGCAACTAGAGTGACGAATTCATTATGCCTCTCAAGAGATTGTGATGGAGTTTTTAGAAGGGCAAGTGGTGACCAAGATGATATTCATAGTGGAACTTGATATGGTCATGGAAGAGTCTTTGGTGATATTGTCTTGAAGCAATGAAGTGAAATGAAGAGTTCATTGTGGCTTTCAAGAAACCAAGATGGAGCTTGAAGTAAAGATGTTGGTTGACCAAGATGAAGCTCGAAGAGTATATCTAAGTGGTCAACTCACAAAGCACAAACAATGTACCACGTGAGATCAAGTGATCTAGTGGTATGGTAAGTAATTGTGAATTGTGCTTTGTTACCTAACCCATGCTATGTGTTTGTTATGTCTATGTGGGTTAGGTGTTTCTCATAGGCTTGCATCAAAAGGAAAGATCTCATGTAGCCTATGTGTGGATGACATCAAGTGGTGATGGTCATCGAGTTCGAGGAGTCCAGGTGCAAGATGAGAAGCCGGAGGTTATATGCTTTGAAGCTTGCGGTCCACATCATGATAATGTGCATGTGAAGATGGGCTTGAGTTAAGGCTTCCCTCATTGCATCATGAGGAAGCAATTCGAGTATCTTCACCAAGTGGTCGTGGACAAGAAAGGGATTCCAACTTGAGGCAAGCATTAAAGTCATCATCAAGCTCAAGTTGAATGTGCAAGGCAAAGGTATACCTTAGCTAGGTTTTCTAGTTTTGCCGGTCTCATAGTGCTTGGTGGGAGACCGGATTATAGGTTTGATAGCCGTACTATCAAGAGGGACTCTCGGGCAAGTAGCTTGATCACGTCGCATGTAGAGAGCTCAAACCTTTGCATTACTTGCATCATTCTTTATTGTTGATCTTGGGTGGTTCTCTATGTGAGGACCTTGGGCTTTTCCATAGCTTCAAAACGAGCCCAAGATCATCGAATTCGGAGTCCGTATGCCCAAGTTATCGATGTTTTAGTGGGCTGCTGCTGGCTGTCCTGGGGACCCCGTGTGCACGGGGTCTTTGACCCCCGTGCGCACGGGGTGTCCAGAATTCTGGGTACTCCGTGCACACGGGCTCGTACCGTGCACACGGGACCCCGTGCACACGGGGTCTCAACCCCCGTGCGCACGGGGTGCCCAGGAAATGCCCGTTGGAGCCCCAACGGCTAGTTTCCGAGTTTGGCTATTTAAGGGCCCTTTCCTCCCACCGGTTGGGGGTTGGTTCACACACATTCTAAACACCATTTTGAGCCTCTCTCCACCTCTCCCAAACCCCTATCTCCCCTCTATGTGAAGGGGGATTTGTGGATGGATTAGTGAGCCATTTGTTGATCATATCCAAAGCATCCCCTCTCTTCAATCTCCTACTTTCAAGAGTGCATCTTATGAGATTGAGAGAGTGAGTTGAGCATTTGTTGCTTGACCTTGCATTTGTTGCATTGGTTTGAGCTCCCTGCATCGATTTGTTCGAGTGTGAGCCCGTGAGTTTATTACTCTTGGAGGCCTCCGCCTCCTAGACGGTTTGGTGATACATTGAGAAGATTGTGAAAGAGGCCTATGTGGCCAAGGTTCCCCGGAAGCTTCCTCTTGTGGTGTGCTCCGGGGAAGGGTGTTGAAGTGGCCTAGGTGGTCAAGTTCCTCCGGAAGCTTCCTTGTTTGTGGTGTGCTCAGGAGAAGTTTGTAAAGGTGTGGTGGTCGCCTTCAAGACCAACCCCGAGTGAATCGAGGCTCATCCGTTGGGGGTGACTCGAAAAGGAGAATACGGTGAGTCACTTGGTGACGCCCCGGAGCTTTGGCTTCGGCACCGCTCTAACGGAGATTAGCACTCTCACGAGTGTGAACTTCGGGATAAATCCGCGTCTCCGACTCACTTGTGGTTATCTCTTACCCACACCCTTTACTTACCGCAATTCATACTTGCTCATATTGATATATCTTGTGCTAGTTGAATTGCTTAGTTGTTCCTACATTTCCATATCTTGTGATATAGTTTGTGCTTGCTAGTTTCCTTAAGTGCCTATCTTGTTTAGCATAGGTTGTTGGTGCACTTAGTTGAGCCTAGCATATTTAGGATTTGTGCTTGAAAGGTATCCGTTTAGTTTAATTCCGCATTAGGATAAAGCCAAATCCGTAACAGTTTTAAAACGCCTATTCACCCCCCCCCCTCTAGTCGTCATCTAGATCCTTTCAATTGGTATCAGAGCTTTGGTCTCTCCTTGCTAGGCTTCACCGCCTAGAGAGTAAAGATGTCGACTAGTGGTATAGTGCACGATGACACTTTCTGTTTTAGTGGCACAAACTATCACTTGTGGAAAATTCGCATGCTTTGTCATTTCTGGGCCATGGGTCCAAATTTTGTGCGAATTGTTCTTGTAGGGGCTTCTCCATGGAAGGATGAACTTTTTCCATCTATTAAGGAAAATGATGATATGCTTTGTGGGTATGGTGCAAAGAATGCCTTAATCCGGTCTATATCCCTCGAAGTGTTTGAGTCAATTATGACGTGTGCGTCGGCTCATGAGATGTGGACAAAACTTGAAGAAATATATGGTGGGTCCAATCTTGATGAGGTCAATCATATTTCGGAGGTGTCTCTTGAGGAGTTCTCCACATCTTCATATCATGAAGAACTCCATATTGCTTCTTCCTCCGTGTGCTTGGACATTTCAACTTCTTCCACCTCACCATCATATGACATGTCCCAAGGTAATGACATGGTGAGTGGAAATATAATTTGTGATGATGATGTTGTGCTCAACATTGATGATCTTTCATGCATAAATGCTAATTTTGTAGCTTCTTTGGACTTGAACACATCTAGCAAAAATGACATACATTCTTGTGTTGATAGTCCTTACATATCATATAGAGATTCCTTGAATACTTGTTGTGATGATATGCTTGATTCTCCTTGTTGCCATGATATCTATGCTTCTATTTCCTCTAGTTGTTGTTTGACTAACCATGTAGAGGAAATAAGAGAAAATGGTGCACACATCACTAATGGAGAATTTGCTAGAAGAGCAAAGAAGGAAATCACTATGTTGGAGAGGAAATGCTATGAGTGTCAAGAGGATGGACATGGATATCCTACTCTTGATGATGAAGAATCTCCCTCTCCAAAAGAATCATCATCAACCTCCGATGTTCACATGTGCCTCATGGCAAGAGGTACTACCGAGGTATCATCTACTCTTAGTAATGATAATGATGAGAGTGATGATGAATGTGATAGGGATATGAGTCAAGAAATATATGAAATTGGTAATTCTCTTCGTGGAGTAAATAAGAACACTTATGAGATATTTAAAGATCTTATTACTCATTTTGGAAAGTGTAATGATTTACTTCACGAAGAGCAAGAACAAAATGATAAACTTGATTGTAACCTTCTTGATGCTCTAGAAACTCTTAGAGACTTAGAATCTTCCAAAGAAGAGATTGAAGTTGCTCATGATAAACTTAAAGAGGATTTTGAGCACCTTGACCTTGGCTACAAGAATGTCAAAGGAGAGCTCGCCAAACTCTCTAAGTCTTATGAGGAACTTCAAGCTACTCATGTGAAGTCTCTAGTTTCTTCTAGCTCCTCTCATATTGTCAATGATGCTTGTGCTACTAACTCTACTTCTTGTGAAGCATCTATCTTGAAGGAGAATGTTGAGCTACGGGCTCAACTTGTTTTGCTAACTAGCAATTATGGGAAATTAGAAGAAAGTCATGAAAAGCTCTCGGGCTCTCATGATGACCTTCTAATCTCCCATGAAAGGCTAAAGTTAGCTCATGAGGCTATTGTGACTAAGGTAACATCTTGTGAGCCTCATGTGGACATTAGCACTATTTCTACTCAAAATGCTTTATTGACATGTGCTAGTCCTAGTGATTCATCTAGACATATTATTCCCAATTCTTGTGATGAATTGCTCTCCTTGCCTTGTTGCTCTAACAATGAAGTTTCTACTTCCTCTAGTACTTTTGTTGATACTAACCTTGTAGAGGAAAACAAAGAGCTCAAGGCCCAAGTCACTAATTTGAAGAAAGACTTGGAAATGTGTCATGAAGGAAATTCCACTCTCAACACTATCTTGAGTGTTCAAAAATCCCCTCATGACAAGGGTGGACTTGGTTTCATCTCCAACAACAAGAAGTCCAAGAAAAAGAAGAAGGGACAAGACCAAGTCAAGAATGATGCCAACATTACATGCTTCAAGTGCAAGAATGTTGGACACCATGTGAGATATTGTCCATTGAAGAAGAAGGCTTCAAATGTGAAGCAACAAGGGAAGCGGCCTCAAGTTCAATCTCAAGGTCAACCTCAACTTGAAGAAAGGCCACTACCAATGATGAACCAAGATAATGCTCCCCAAGTTGAGAAAATAAAGAAGAAGAGAAGGGGGAGCACATGTTGCTATAATTGTCGTGAGAAGGGACACATATCCTCATCTTGTCCCAACGGTAACATCCCTAAGCCTCCTCTAGTCAATGATCATTATTCGCTTAGGAAGGATGTTGTTGGCAATTTGTTTGCCAAGTTTGTTGGCGCCCAAAGTGGCTTGGAAATGGAAAAGGCCATTTGGGTTGCCAAGCCTATTGTGACTAACTTCTTAGGACCCAACTTGGTTGGGTACCATCAAGCTCAAACTTGATCAATAGGTGTGTGGAGGACATTGGAGATTTGGCTAGTTCATAAAGAAAAGGATATCCACCATTTATTTGTTCGAGCCAAGTCATGTGGATTATCTTCATATTATCTATCCAATGTTCCTCTTTGCGGTAACTTGTATTTATATTGCTTACATTGAAAGTTGCTCGCCCCTTGCATGCTTAGGTTTTGTATCTAGCATGTGCATCTATATGTTGTGTTTCTTAGTATGCTTGATTTGTGTTATCTAGCATGTGTAGGTTGCATTGCACATTATATAGTGGTGTTTGCTGTTTTGAGCCTGTATTGTATCATGATTGGCTCTTGCAAGATATTAGTGGATCATCACATTATGGGGGAGTGTTTTGTTGTGTGCACATCACAAACCCAAAATGTGAATATGAGAAATGCCACATAGTATTGATATTCAATCTTATCTAGTCACTATGTGGTATGTCAAGCTCATTTGAAATTCAAATTCTCAGAGTATCCACTAATTATCTCTTGTTGGTTGTTATTTACCTTTGTTGCGTGCTTCGTCGCGGTGTCCTGTGAGGTTCTTCAGTAAGTTTCTGGACACCCCGTGTGCACGGGGTCTCTGACCCCCGTGCGCACGGGGTACCACGAAACTTACTGGACACCCCGTGCGCACGGGGTCCTGGACCCCCGTGCGCACGGGGTGGGTGAAAATCACTGGACACCCCGTGCACACGGGGTCCTAGACCCCCGTGCGCACGGGGTGGTGTTTTTTCTCTGGACACACCGTGCGCACGGGGCTGACCTAGCCCGTGCGCACGGGGTCCTATGGGCAGAAATGTCCACCCGGCCAAGTACGCTTTATTTATCTTTCTTTGCTTTGGAGTTGTTGATGATCCTGTGCATCTTCGTAATCTACCCCCGAGTGTTAATTCCAAATACCATTTGTATTCTCTTACAATTGGTATTTCCTCATGTGGTAGAACCTTATGATCATCTTCTTCTCGGCTTGTGCTTCAACTTGCCTTATCTCACTGCTTGTGCTATCTATTATCTACTTGAGTAAGATAAGCCTTTGAGCATGTGTGTATTGTATATCCTATATGCTCTTTGGTTTTTGCTTAGTTCATATGTTGTACTTTGTGTGCGGTCCTGTGTGGATTCGTCACTTTGATATAATTTGGACAACTTGAATACTTTGTGATATTATCGGAGTATTCTTCGGTTAAGTGTTCTTTTGTCCAAATTGTATCTCTCTGGATCTTGGTAGGCATGAGCATGCATATTTATTTATATTCTTCTTCATGCCTTGCTTGCTACTTGATCCTCTATGTAGGGTAAACTCCATAAAATCATTAATGGTTAAAAGTGTGCATGAACTTCAAGTTCATATCCTTTTGCACATATTTAATGTGGAGTTTGCCCTATATATTGTGGTTGTCCTAAGTACTTCGGACCCAATATGTTTGGGGACCAAATTGTACCTTAATGTGCTTTAGGTACTGTGGAGAAGCATTGGATGCTTGGCTTATTCACAAGGAAGGTGGAGACACCATGGAAAATTATTAGAGCCAAGCTTGGTTGATTCTTTGATTTGAGGGAGAAGATAAATGAAAACCCGATTCGGTTGTAAGTGTTTCATTCTCATCAATTCAACCCGGTTAACATAATTTGGGTCTTTTTTGTTGGATATGCATCAAACTCCCACACTTACTGTATTCTCAATAAATCCACGGGATGTATTGAGGAAATGGTGAATGTGGAGTGTGATGAGAATAACAGCTTCCATGCGGAGCAATTTGTTTCAAGTGTTGTAGGTGATGAGGCTCCTTCCCAAGCTACAAGTACAATGGGGATTGGTCATATTCTTCCACAAGAAACACCCCTTGTCCATGTAGAAGAAGAAGGAGTAAGAGCCCCTCTTGTGGATCCACCACAAGGGAAGTCATCACCCCCAACACAAGAGCAAGATGCTATGGGAGATCATTTACCTATCCAAGAACAAGATCAAGTCCCTCATGTTCATGGGCTAGATCAAGGGCCCCTTGAACCAATGCTCTCTCGGTAACAAGTACTTACTTCATGCGTTTGTTTAAATTAGAGTCAACATTGTGTATGTTGCATCATGGCATGTTTAGTACTTGTTGAGTTTGTGTTTCTTGCAACAGCTTAAACCTCCTTATTGCATCTATGAGACTTTTGAGAAGAAGCATATCATGGGGATCTATAAAACCATGCTCATGGTTCACTTATCCCAAATATGCCAATTAAGCAATTTATTGCATACCAATTCCTCAAAGTGCTCTTATGTGCAATATTGATAAAATTGCAAGAAACAATCTTTTTGGTTGTGGTATTTGCTCTCATGCTTAGTAATTCATTTTTATGCAAATGAGATCAGTTTGCGCCATGTGCCTTGTGCCATGTGCCATGTGACAAAGCCCTACGCTAAGATCAAGTTTGTATAAATAATGGATTCATTCTTGGATATCATGTTCTTATCTTTTGTATCTTTTTGTGTGTGCAAGTTTCTTTGTGGATGCTCATCTTGATGATTATTGGCCACGTAAGAAACTTATACACATGAGAAAGTGCATATCCCTCTTTGATATCCTTTCGTTTCCTTGCCGGTCCTTGGAATTGTCTCTTTTTATTCTTTGGTGGATCCGGTAAGAGGTTGAGTAGTGAGTGCTTGTATGTATTGCATATATCATTGCACTCATGAGTTGTTGGATATATTTTGGACCCTTGCTTAGTCAAGTGATGATCCTATTTTGTGCACGTTGTATCCAAGTACAAAACTAAATAATGCACAAATCATGGGGAGCTTCTCTATGTTCTTTAGAACACTCCTATGCTCATATCATAATATCTTTTTGGTGCATTTTATGGATCCTCAATATAGTGTGAATTTCTTCATTTGTTCGTAACTGGATATGTGCATTTGATTCCACTCACAATATGAGAAATGCACAAATTAAGGAGGAACTCATACTATATTGGTCTTCTAGATTTTTTCTCCATTTTGGCACTTGTTGCCAATGGGGGAGAAGTTTAGAGGGTTTAGGTGAAGTAGGTTGGTTCATGCATATCTACATTTGTTGTGGTTGTTGCATGGATGTGTATATAGAGGAAACTCCACCAAGTTCTTCCATGCATATATTGTGGGGGAGTTTGCTCTATATAGTGTGGTTCTACTAGCATCAAATTCTTGTGTAGTATTTCGATGCTAGTACAACCGGTTTTGATAACATCAACTATCTTTGTGATATTTGAGGCTATCAAAACCACCTCAAGTATTCAATTTATTCTCGGATAGATTGCATACTTGTTTTAAATTCATTATATAAACCCTCTTGTTGAGATTGTCATCAATTACCAAAATGGGGGAGATTGAAAGGGCATGTAGCCCCTAAGTGTGGTTTTGGTAATTAAATGACAATCTCTATGGACTAATGTTTTCAGTGAGATATATTTGAAGGTTTTGTCCATAGATGGTGCCACAAGGATATTGGATGGAATCAAGGATGAAGTCCATATATATGAAGATAGTGCCTCAAGAATATTGGACGGAATCAAGGATGAAGTCCATATATATGAATATAGTGCCTCAAGGATATTGGACGGAATCAAGGATGAAGTCCATATATATATGAAGATAGTGCCTCAAGGATATTGAACGGAATCAAGGATGAAGTCCATATATATGAAGATATATTTGCCCTATGCTTTGGTATTAAATGACAATTCCTATGGAGCATCAAGTGCATTGAATCTTATATGAAGATATGTTCCATAGTGATGCTTGAAGTGCATTGGGTTGTTTTGTGAAGTCTGCCATCAAAGCATCCGAAGAAGTCCTCATGGTATCCTTCTCTGGATACCCCGTGCACACGGGCTTGTACCATGCGCACGGGGTCGAGTGTCAACTCTCTGGATACCCCGTGCTCATGGGGCCTAGGTGTTGGCTCTCGAGATCCCATATCCAGTGAGGTTTCAAGTTGGTCTTCGGGTACTTCTATTGAAGCCATCAAGATTGGTTTCAATGCCTAATCTAATTATGTTCATGATGGAGTTCATTGGAGGATCTCAAAGATTGATATATTTGGGCTTCTGAGGATCAAGGCTTGAGAGAGTAATCAAAGAGAAGAATTCAAGTTATGGTTTCAAGACAAGATCATGTTGTGCTCGTGTGTTGGCTTTAGGTTGATCAGGTCTTGAAGCAAACAACTAGAGTGAAGAATTCATTGTGCCTCTCAAGATATTATGATGGAGGGCTTTTAAGGATCAAGGGCTTGAGAGAATAATCAAAGAGAAGAATTCAAGTTATGGTCTCAAGACAAGATCATGGTGAGCTCATGTGTTGGGTTTCGGTTGATCAAGTCTTGAAGCAAGCAACTAGAGTGACGAATTCATTACGCCTCTCAAGAGATTGTGATGGAGTTTTTAGAAGGGCAAGTGGTGACCAAGATGATATTCATAGTGGAACTTGATATGGTCATGAAAGAGTCTTTGGTGATATTGTCTTGAAGCAATGAAGTGAAATGAAGAGTTCATTGTGGCTTTCAAGAAACCAAGATGGAGCTTGAAGTAAAGATGTTGGTTGACCAAGATGAAGCTCGAAGAGTATATCTAAGTGGTCAACTCACAAAGCACAAACAATGTACCACGTGAGATCAAGTGATCTAGTGGTATGGTAAGTAACTGTGAATTATGCTTTGTTACCTAACCCATGCTATATGTTTGTTATGTCTTTGTGGGTTAGGTGTTTCTCATAGGCTTGCATCAAAAGGAAAGATCTCGTGTAGTCTATGTGTGGATGACATCAAGTGGTGATGGTCATCGAGTTCGGGGAGTCCAGGTGCAAGATGAGAAGCCGGAGGTTATATGCTTTGAAGCTTGCGGTCCACTTCATAATAATGTGCATGTGAAGATGGGCTTGAGATAAGGCTTCCCTCATTGCATCATGAGGAAGCAATTCGAGTATCTTCACCAAGTGGTCGTGGACAAGAAAGGGATTCCAACTTGAGGCAAGCATTAAAGTCATCATCAAGCTCAAGTTGAATGTGCAAGGCAAAGGTATACCTTAGCTAGGTTTTCCTAGTTTTGCCGGTCTCATAGTGCTTGGTGGGAGACCGGATTATAGGTTTGATAGCCGTACTATCAAGAGGGACTCTCGGGCAAGTAGCTTGATCACGTCGCATGTAGAGAGCTCAAACCTTTGCATTACTTGCATCATTCTTTATTGTTGATCTTGGGTGGTTCTCTATGTGAGGACCTTGGGCTTTTCCATAGCTTCAAAACGAGCCCAAGATCATCGAATTCGGAGTCCGTATGCCCAAGTTATCGATGTTTTAGTGGGCTGCTGCTGGCTGTCCTGGGGACCCCGTGTGCACGGGGTCTTTGACCCCCGTGCGCACGGGGTGTCCAGAATTCTGGGTACTCCGTGCACACGGGCTCGTACCGTGCACACGGGACACCGTGCACACGGGGTCTCAACCCCCGTGCGCACGGGGTGCCCAGGAAAATGCCCGTTGGAGCCCCAACGGCTAGTTTCCGAGTTTGGCTATTTAAGGGCCCTTTCCTCCCACCGGTTGGGGGTTGGTTCACACACATTCTAAACACCATTTTGAGCCTCTCTCCACCTCTCCCAAACCCCTATCTCCCCTCTATGTGAAGGGGGATTTGTGGATGGATTAGTGAGCCATTTGTTGATCATATCCAAAGCATCCCCTCTCTTCAATCTCCTACTTTCAAGAGTGCATCTTATGAGATTGAGAGAGTGAGTTGAGCATTTGTTGCTTGACCTTGCATTGGTTTGAGCTCCCTGCATCGATTTGTTCGAGTGTGAGCCCGTGAGTTTATTACTCTTGGAGGCCTCCGCCTCCTAGAAGGTTTGGTGATACATTGAGAAGATTGTGAAAGAGGCCTATGTGGCCAAGGTTCCCCCGGAAGCTTCCTCTTGTGGTGTGCTCCGGGGAAGGGTGTTGAAGTGGCCTAGGTGGTCAAGTTCCTCCGGAAGCTTCCTTGTTTGTGGTGTGCTCAGGAGAAGTTTGTAAAGGTGTGGTGGTCGCCTTCAAGACCAACCCCGAGTGAATCGAGGCTCATCCGTTGGGGGTGACTCGAAAAGGAGAATACGGTGAGTCACTTGGTGACGCCCCGGAGCTTTGGCTTCGGCACCGCTCTAACGGAGATTAGCACTCTCACGAGTGTGAACTTCGGGATAAATCCACGTCTCCGACTCACTTGTGGTTATCTCTTACCCACACCCTTTACTTACCGCAATTCATATTTGCTCATATTGATATATCTTGTGCTAGTTGAATTGCTTAGTTGTTCCTACATTTCCATATCTTGTGATATAGTTTGTGCTTGCTAGTTCCCTTAAGTGCCTATCTTGTTTAGCATAGGTTGTTGGTGCACTTAGCTGAGCCCAGCATATTTAGGATTTGTGCTTGAAAGGTATCCGTTTAGTTTAATTCCGCATTAGGATAAAGCCAAATCTGTAACAGTTTTAAAACGCCTATTCACCCCCCCCCCCTCCTCTAGTCGTCATCTAGATCCTTTCAACTGAGTTGGTCACCTCAGCTTTCCTCTCCTCTGCACTCTCCATCTTGGACTGCAAATATTTGAAATCCAGCACCCTATCCTCTTGGGCATTCAAAAGTTGATGAACATCTTCAACTAATTTGTCATAGTTGGCCTCCAGTTTATTTTTTTCTTCTGTCAAATGGTGAATAGTGAGTGAACTCTCCAGGTTATCCTTCCTCCTATCACTCCTACTATCTTGAAACATTTCACATAGCTTCAACAATGCATTCTGCATTGTAGGAGGCCACTCTGGGTCAACCCATTCAACAGAACCACAGTTCTGACCTTCCTGCAATATATTCAGCACCTATATTTGTTAAAGGATATGATTGTAAAGAACATCACAACTACACTAAATATTACAATTAAAGAATATGATCTTAAGTAAAGAACTAAAGAACAACAGAACTAACTAACTGAAGAACAACACAGCATGTGCACTGCAACCAAATCACATAGCCACATTATTTAATCGTAACAAAAAGTACAGCAACTATGAAGCACTCATAAAGCACTAAACTATCAGGATCAAAGCTTAAACAATGTTGTGCACTGGAAACTAAGCTCTTGGCCACATATTAAATTAACAGATGCCTACTCCAATGACCAGCATCAGTGCATTAGTACTAGTAATTGGATAAAGAATGGCAATCACAAGAAAATAATCTAACTTGGACCAAACTACTACTAATTAAAAATACTGTGGGGCTACTACCAACTCATTTTAATACACAGAACATAGAAAGCGCAGAATCTTACTTTCAGAGGACAGGCTAAGAACCTCCTGCCCGTCTCAAATCCCTCAAAGGCTACACGCCTCTCACATGGCAGCCCATGGTGCTGGCAGGGAACAATATATGGTTCCAGTCTCAATGCCCATGTAGTCTTGGTCTTCAATGCTGGCAGGGATCTGCAGGAGCAAAAAGAACCAAAACCCCCCCCCCCCCCCCCAAATCAAAGATCAAATCCCCAAAGCAGAAACCCTAACCCTAACCCTAGCTAAACCACTAACCCGGTACAACATGTTGTCGGAGGAGGAGGAGTTCATATACTGCAGGCTGGAGTAGTCGTCGCTGCTCTCATCCTCGTGGACCATGGCGCGGTGGCGGCGGGGGAATGCGCGGCGGTCGGCGGCGAATCGGCGGGCGAGAGCTCGAGCGGGGCGAGGGCTAGGGTTCGTGGGGAGTGAGTGAGTTGGGTTCGACCAGGTAGACCGACCGAGCCGGTTCGGCGGCTGGTCAACTGACTGGTGGGGCCGGGTTGTTAGATACAGCGTCAATGCAAAGTTATACGCGGCTTAGCCCGTATTGCAACGACTAGCCTCAAACGTGGTACTGACTTGCAAAAAATCTGAATAGTGATACTGATCCGTTACAACTGCTCCAAGTGTGGTACTTCCCTGCAATTAACTCCGCAGAGGCGGCCACCACGAGGAGCGGCGTTGGCAGACGCGGGGTCGGAGAAGGCGGCAGCGGCATGGGGTGGTCGGGCGGTTGGGGCTGTGCGCGACTGCTCGAGAAGCTCAATTTGCATCACTGGGCCCTATTTTGCATCACGGACAATCCTTGAGTTAAAAAAATTACATCTACGAAGATGCTGTGAGATCGGAGCTCGACCGTTCCCGGCCGTGGAGACCCGAAGGCTGGCTCTAAGGCAGGGGCAGGGGCGGAGCTAGTTTTGGACGAATGGATGTCCAGAGATGGAGATTAGTGTTATCTTAGATTAATTAAAATGGAATAACATATGTTGAATACTTTACTAAGCTTGCAGCTACACATTCTTACAATGAGAGCCAAAATTAACGGGTGTACACTTGTACACTGATACCTTGGTGTGGCTTCGCCCCCTTACTCCCAAATAGAAGCCCACATCCGTCCGAAGATGGTTTGGGCTGGACATCATGGTCCTGATGCCGTGTAATGCTCCACGTAAATAAAGCTACGTGTTTTACGTAGGCTGCAACATGGATAAGTGTAATTGGAGAAGGGGGAGAAAGGGCCCCACCCATCTGAAATTCGGGGGGGGGGGCTAGAGTTTTCGTATCGTCCTGGTGACAGACAGTTCAAGAGGCCCAAGCCCCATTTCAGCCCACTATGAACCCATTTCTATGAGCCTCTCTCGGTGACCACTGTCACTCAGTTCCTGCTACGTACTGTACCCCACAAGGAGAAGCAGTAATAAAGATCTAGAAAGAAGTAAAGAACAAGAACCCAATCAATAAAGATAAAGAACCCAATCAACCCAATCAACCAAGAAGAATTATCTCTTGCATTCTCCTCATGGAAATTTGAGCAAGACCAGAAGGCATGAACCGACAAATTGCTGTTCAAGATTTTTCTTACCTGAAGTAAGGTACATTCAAAACAGACACTGGTACAAAACAGGTGCTTCCCATGTCCACTCAGTTCTCAGCAACTAGTCTAGATGACTCATCCCACTAAGATGACCTAATAACAATATTCTCCTGACTCATGTTCCTATTCTCCTCTCCTCTCCCAGGAGGAAAGAACCAAAAATGATTTCTGATATCTACATGATAATGTAATGCAACATCCCCTCCCACTTCCACGGTGTATGTATATCATCATCAAGCAGCTAAATTAATTAACTAACCAATGAAAAAGGGGGCAGGCAGAATAAATGAATGGCTGGCTAACTATCTATCAATTCAAGACTCAAGACTTCGCGAGCTGGAGCGCGAGCTCGGTGACGAGCCTGTCGAGCACCGAGTTCGCCACCAGGCTCGCCACCTGGTCGGCCTCTCGCCGGAAGTTGCCCCAGCGGTCCGCCTTGGCCAGGTCGCTCGACAGCACGGCGTCGACGTCGACCTCCACGCCGGACTGCGGCCGCTCGTCGAGCCGGCGGCCCACCCTGGACCGCAGCTCCCTGAGGGCGCGCTCGCCGACGGGCTTGGGCCGCTGGAAGGCGGAGAAGCGGGGCTGCCTGGACTCGCCGGCGGCGTAGTCCTTGTACACGTCCAGCAGCGCCTCGTTCGTCAGGTCGAACAGGAGCAGCTCGTCGGCCGACATGTCGGTGAAGTCGATGGCCGCCGCCGCGGCGTCGTAGTGCTGGCAGTCGTCCTCCTGGAGCGCGGCGCGGTTCTGCGAGCACCACCCGTCGAACAGCGCCTCGTCGCGGAAGCTCGACTTGTTGAATATGTCCTTGACGTAGGCCAGCTCGGCCTCGTTCTTCGGGTCTGCTGCTGCTTCTTGGAGAGCGTTCAGGTCGCTGAGGTTGTTCTCCTGGAGTATGTTCTCCGGAGCCGATGAGCTAGTTGGCAGTGTGACAGAAATGCTAGACTCGAGATCATCATCAGTGCCAACTGAATGATCAGGTGATTCACTTGAATGGACAGTTTTTTCCACTGGCAACGAATCTGCAAAACAAATGAAGAACAAATTGGGATTAAAATAAGGAGCTAGAGAAATGCGAGAGTAAATTGGATGATTCCTGTAATAAAGTTTTGCAATTTTGCTTGTTTAGAATGCCATTCTGAGATGCTAATCCAGGGGAAGATTATTTTGAAGTTATAGAAAGCTAATGCAGGTTCTGCATATGTACTAGATGAAAATCTCACCATCCAGCATTGTATGATGGTTCTCTGAACTAGCAGCAGGATGGTCTGAGAAGGCCACATCCAGAACAGAGGTTGGACTTTCAGTTTCTTGTTCACAGCATAAATTTAACTCATCTTCAGTATCTCTATTGGGGTCAAGGACACAGCTAGTACCTTTGACTGATTTCAGAGCATCAAATGACTGAATCTGGTTGTCTTCAGAAATTATTGCAGGTTCTTCTGCAATGTCAATGTCTTCTGAAGGTTGAGCAGTTGCACATGACTGAATTTGAACATCAGAAGGTGTCACTTGCTGTTCTGCAATGTTGATGTCTTCTGATTGCAGAAGACCAAGAAGAGTACATGGGTCAGCTCCTGTTGACAAGTGAATAAGATCATCATCATCATCATTACAGGTTGTTGCATGGTCTTCTGGGATGTCAACTTCAGATGCTGAAGGGTCGGTACACAGCTTGGCTTGGGTCGATGAGAGAACCTCCAGATCATCATCACAAGTTGCAGCTTCTTCTTCTGAAACATCAACCACCTCTGAAGAAGATAAAGGAGCAATACATAAATTGTCTTCAGTCGATGATTCCACGACGTCGCACTCGCTCAACAACTCTTCAAGTGACACAGGATTCTCAGAGCCACCAGCAACCTCATTACAAGAAGCCTCATCCACAGCAAGTTTCACATCTCCAACAATTTCATCTGGAACTTCTGGTGCCAATGTGTCTTCTGGAATCACAAGAAATTCAGCAAGTCTAACCACACTTTTTGATCTGAGCTGAGAATTGGAAGTTCTCTGCAGTGCAGTTGCTACACCAGGGCCATCCAAAGAGTGATCCCTAGTGGACTTCGAGCTTGTTAGAACCCTTTTGGATTCACTGCTTGAAATGGAATCAAGCAAGTGAGAGTAGCTCTCCAGTGATTCAGATAGGGAACGCGAACGCCGAAAACCGCTGTTCCCATGTCTCTTTGCAGCAGTACCAATGTAAGGTTTCAGACCATCCCTGTCATATGTGGCAGAGGCTGATCGAGGAAGTTCTTGTCTAATGTTATCTCCAGAAAGCCTCTGCCCATAGGGGACCTTATGAAGAACCCCATCCATGGAGATGCTACGGTGGCTCTTCCGTTTCACATGGTCAGTACCAGAACCATCCAGGTTGCTTAACGTATCCTGTTGCAAGTTTGTACTGGTGTCATTTGGTGGTGACAGTTTAGCGCCGTGTGAAGAACCGTCACCATTGGCAGCTGACTGACCATTCAGAACATAGTCATTGTTTTCCAAGTAATGTATCGAAAGGGTGCGCAGCAGCTTTGGTCCAACAGGAAGCATCTTCTCTTTCTGATCTTCCTTTCCATGCAATTTTCTTGAAAACAATGACTTCAGACCAGACTTACCAGAACTCTTTTTTGAACCCTTTTGTTTATTTTTAACCTGAAATACCAGAAAATTGATGGAATATGATCAGTTCACATCTCCAAATCCAGAGGAAAACTAGTTGTCTGTGCGCAAGTATTTTGGAGGACAGAAGTACTTGTAAAAACTGCTTATATGTAATGCAGTAGCAGCACGCAGACCATCATATATTTATGCTTATAAAATAATCCAGGCCCTTGCCTAAATAAGTTCAGATGTAGTAGTACGATGAGTAGAGGCGATTTGAGTTTATACACACACTAGATGCTGACACAAATATACAATAATTTATGTACTGATATACATAAAGAGAAGGACCAGTGATGCATATGATTTTAGTTCTTTTCTCGTGAACTGTAAACAGAGGACGAAAATGGACTACTGGATACAATTGGAAAAATTAACAGAACAAAGGATATCAGTACTGGTATTCAAGTATCAAGAGAACTTTGGAAATTGATAATCAAGGTGGGCAATTGGTATATACTTTAGTGTTTTTGTACTCATCTATGACAGCTCTCTGCTCATCCGTGACACCGCTGTCTTCGTCTTTGAATGGAACATAGCAACCTCGAAGCTTACTTCCTGCAGTCAATTTCACGGTCAATAAAAATTACAACATATTGTGTAGGCGCATAAGCTGTCATAATACTTGTAGATATTTCAGGTCAAGGTGTAGAGTTCTAATTCTTCAGTAAACTAAGTGCTAAACAGTAACTTCCCAAAGTACGAGTTTATGTTTTATCATTGTTTATAAAAAGCTTTCCTACTTATGAGTTTATATTTTATCATTACTTATAAAAGGTCAAACGGGAAAAATCAAAGTACTTGAATACTCCCTCCGTCCCAAAATTCTTGTCTTAGATTTGTCTAGATACGGATGTATCTATTCACATTTTAGTGTTAGATACATCCGTATCTAAATAAATCTAAGACAAGAATTTTGGGACGGAGGGAGTACATGAATGACAACCACACCTGTACTCCTATTGTTTTTTCAGTGAATCAAATCAATTTACTCAAGGACGCTCGGTTGCGGTTGAAGAACAACCCCAACTTACCACCAGTGCTTCTTTCCTTACAATGTTTCTTGTCAGTGATCATCTTCTTCGTGGACCGTAGGCGCCGGCGAAGGCCAAACAACTCAAGAAAGCTCCATCGGCCCCCCATTTCCTTTCTTCCATAAAACCCAGAGTCCTGAGGGTGCAACAGCTGGGCCATTTGTCCTGGGCCCGACAGCATAGAAGAAGGATGATTCCTTATGAGCAGAGCACCACCCGTGCCGATTATGGAACAACGCCTCGACTCCGGTTAGGTCTGTGACCTGTCATGAACATAATGGACAGTGATTAACAACCTATCAAAGCGCATACCTAACAACTTTTCCAACTCCAAACAGATCATTGCCTCAAGACCATAATGGAAAAGAGTATGGCCGAACAGATTTAGTACAGATAAAGATGGTGCCTGGCCAAGTACCCACAAAGATCGGCAGGGCAAATGAAGGTGTTAATCATGAGGAAAGGCATAAAGTAACAGAGTACCGACGAACAAGCGAATAAGAAGTAACTTAAGAGGGTCGCTTGTGCCTTTCTTAGATTAAAAAGGGGGATCAATGATGGTGATGTAAACACCCTCTTTCCGAAAACATGCACACAGACACCCACCAGACTGCAACCGAACCATTTCTGAAGACACGCGAATTAAACAACGCCTATCTGTATCCTTGTTAGTTAGTGTCTGAACCACTAATCAATCATTAGATGACCGCGAAATAAAACTATAGTAGTTAGGAAGAGCCACTTTAGTGAAGAAGAATATTGCTATTTCCTTCTGTCTCCCTGGGACAACATACTTAAACCGTGAAAGCACATACACAGCCAGCCAACAGGGCAAACCAAGAAGGCAGAGAAAGCTTCCAAGGAAGAACCGGAGAACTGTCGCGGAAAATCTGGCCACATGTTAAGCAAGTGATTCTTCTGCACTCCTTTCAGTAACTTGACACAAAAAAGAGACTGACCCCAGGAGGATTAAGAAAAACCCATATGGAAGCGCATCCATTTGTGATGACTCAAAAAACAAATCATGTGTATCAAACGTTACTAAACAATGCCCTTGATCAGGCAAAAAGAAGTACCAATCAATGGAGACTCTGAAATCAACAGCGTAGGGAGTGCGGAATCCGCTGTGCTACTCACTATCATCACTAGGCTGATTCACTTTAGAGGAGATCTCCAACTTACAAATCTAAACAGCAGAAACTGTGGAGGCAGTGTGACAGATACTGCCCACGACTCCTTGGACAAAAAATTCTGTACTCCAACCAAAAGGGCTACTCTCATTACTCAATCAACGGAGTCAAAAATAAGTAGTTACTAGTACTTAGTACTTGTACCATCAATCAGATCATGGACTGCTGCAAAATCAATCCACTCCGTTCAACAACCCATCCATTCAATTGCTGGAGAAAAACCCATCCATCCAATACAACAATAGCAGCAACAGCAACCATCAACAAAGTAAAAAAAAAAACAATTAGTACTTCTACCATGAATCAGATCATGGACTGCTGCATGCAAAACCAATCCACTCCATCCCACAACCCATCCATTAAATTGTTCGAGCAAATCGAACCATCCATCCAATTCAGCAACACATCTACTCTGGAATGGAGTCCACATAGTGCAGTGACTCGGTCCATGCGCAACCTGAGGCATGAAAAACATATCACGAATTCACGACGAACAGCTCGAGGTTTCCCACTTGATAACTCCCGATCCATGAAACGCAAAAGAGAAAAAAAAAAACGCTAGAACAAACCATTTCCTATCGAAAAACAGAGAGGCCCGTTTGGCCATATCTGCCTGCCCATGCAGAAATCGGAAGCAGGCCACAGACAGAGTAGAGACAAATCAACAGGCAGAAAAATCTCAATCATCAGCGCGGACTTCGGTGAACATGCTCTCGCAGTGATCCGGACGGAAGAAAACGAACAGAAATAACCGAAACAACGAGAGAATAGATGCTCTGTCCTGACGAACGGTTTGCCTGACGAACAAACGAGCGAGCGAGGAGAAACGCACGCACGCAGCGCACAGGCGCCTTTCGGCGAACAGATGGACCGCACGGGAACGCGGCAGCGGCGGCGCCGGCCGGCCGCGAACCATGGCGCCGATCGAGAGAGGACGCAACGCGCAGGCCGGAGAAACGCACGCACGCACGCACCCGTAAAACCCAAACCAAAACAAGCAGAGGAGAAATTCGTGGAGGCGTGCTCGGTGCGGGTGGGAACCGGGGACGAACCTCGGTGGACGGGCGCGGGCGACGCGCGCCGGTGACGACGGGGCGGAGAGGGAGGCGAGGGTGGCGCTCCTCCGGGAGGAGGAGGGAGGGAGGGAGGGAGAGTTGGTGGGTGTGGAGGGAGGGAAGGAGGACCGGAGGAGGACGGAAGGAACGGATCCGGGAGGGGGAGGGTGGAAAAAGCTGCGGGGGGTTTGGGGTTAAATCCCTCCCTCCGGCCCGGTCCTCGCCTGGAGTGCTGACCTCACCTGCTGTTGAATGCTTCTCCCACCCTCCCCTCCCTCTTGGACCGCCACCGAACAGTGATGGGATATCACTTCACTTCGGGTTAGGCTGTTTTGTTAGTTGCCCTTGATGCTTGTCCATGTTGATGTGCTGGATGTAGTTTCTCTCCTCTTGTATGTTTGAGCATATATAGAATGTTTACGCTGAAAATCGAGCTGGCAAACCTTATGATAATGGAGCTCGGATGAGGCGGAGTCAACAGTGGCTCAGGGGGAGTCGACGGCGGTGCGGGGGAGGGTGCGGATTTGTCGGATGAAGTTATCGGCGCCGGGGGGTAGGGAGGGTGGGCCACGCGGTGGCGGGGAGGACGGAGTTTTCTTTTCGCGGGAAGAGGGGAGAGTGGGGGGAGGAGCTCACAGGAGGGGGGAGGCGCGAGCGTAAGTGGAGTGGGGGAGTGAGGCGTTCGGACCGCAACGGCTTTTCAATATCTGGTTGCCGGGAAGGAGGGGTTGCACTTGGTGGGCGGGTCAAACTGGGGTAGGAGGGGAGGGAGTTCGCGGAGGAAATAGGCGCTAGCGTGAGTGGAGCGCGGAAGTGAGGCGTTCAGACCGCAACGGCTTTTCCAAATCCGGTTGCCGGGAAGGTGGGGGGTTGTACTTGGCGGGCGGGTCGAGTTGGGGTAGGAGGGGAGGGAGCTTGCGGAGGAAAGAGGCGCAGGCGTGAGTGGAGCGCGGGAGTGAGGCGTTCGGACAGCAACGGCTTTTCAAAATTCGATTGTCGGGAAGTAGGGAGTTATACAGCGGGCAGGTATATACACGGAGTCGAGACCGAGTCATAATTACCACAGAATATCGATGAAAGTGTGCTTCTTTCTTCTTTGTGAGCGGAGTATAGTGGACTGGAGGGAGTGAGTTGGAAAAAACCACCACGGCCTTACGAAATTTACTATAAGAAAGTAGTGAGCTATACTTGGCGAGCGCATACACGTGTTAAGTTGTGTCTGAGCTAAAAATTTCTATAAATCGATGAAATACCGTCCCCTCACCCCTCCCCCTCCCCCCGGCCACACACACACACACACACACACACAAACTCCACGATTCCTCCTCCCTTCCCTACGAGACGATAAGAGAGATCCACTGTTCCCCATCGTCTATCATCGACGTCGAGCCTAAAGGTTCCCCCCCCCCCCCTCCGCCCACCCTCCCGGCGGGTGGAGAACCCCAGTGGCTTGATGATAGGTTAGGATTTCGTGAGGGTGGTGCTGACTTTGTGAATAAGATTTCCTTAGCCTCCCCATCTCGGTTTCCCGACAATGTCGTCTGCGGCGGTGTAGATTCCAATTGGCCCTTCTGGTCGGTGAGCCTAGGCTTTGCAAGATTTGTGATGAGGCGACTGCAACTCCCCTTTGCAGTTTGGTCCTTCGTCATGCCACTTCAGCCTCCGGTGCCACGCGTGAGGCTTGTGAGAAATTTTAGAGGTCTAGCTCTTGGATACGCGACTCTTCTGATGGTGATGTCTTCTTTTTCAGGGCACTGGTCAGGTAGGATTTTGGCCTTGGTGTCTTTCCGTCCTCAATCAACAACGATGATGGCACCGACAGTGCGCCATCAGCCCACTCGAGGAAGACGTTCAGCCTTCTAGGAACCTCGTTGTAATTTCTTAATTTTATTAGAGATGTTCATACTATTGGTTTGGTTCACATATCTCAAGGTGCTTTAAAAAAATCCGAATAGAATTATGGTATGGAGGTGTGTTTCTTTGTTTCTTTTGTGATCTTTAGTTTAATGGGCAGAATTGTATATCCTTCTTAAAAAACTCAAATAGAAAAAGAGGTGTTAAATCGCAAGACTCACATAACAACTTATTTGGATACAAATAAATTTGAGCAAGACAATAATGTTTTTACCAAGTTTTTTTCGAAAGAAAGAAACATGTTTATTTGCATGATAATCCTTTGGTTGGACACTAATAATTTCGTGTCAAATTATGTTTTCTTTAGCTAAACATATCTTTAGCTCATTTACTGGATGGTGCTGCGTAAATACTAAACATATCTTTAGCCCATTTATTGAACGCCAATTAATTTGCTCAAATGCCGCATATATTCTTTAGTACTGAGTAAAAACAAACATATCTTTAGCTCATTTACTGGATCCGAATTAACTTGCTCAAATCCTGGATATATTCTTGGTACCGAGTAAATACCAAATATATCTAGCTCATTTATTGGACCCCAATTAAATTTGCTAAATTATTGAATATATTCTTTGGTATGATGAGTAAAAAGAAACATATCTTTAGCTCATTTATTGGATCCCAATTAAATTGCTCAAATCCTGAATATATTCTCTTTGATACTGAGTAAATGCTAAACATATCTTTAGCTCATTTATTGAAACCTAATTAACTTGCTCAAATCCTGGATATATTCTCTTTGGTATGGAGTAAATACGAAACATATCTTTAGCTCATTTATTGGACCCCAATTAACTTGCTCAAACCCTGGATATATATTCTTTGATACTGAGTAAATACCAAACATAGCCCTTTCACTCAATATTTTCCGAGGCTGCCAATTTACTGCTGAGAATTAACACTCATATCGTCGAATCAACAAAAAAGAACAAAAGGTGACGGGACAAGAGATGAGGTGGCCGTCCTTATCATGCATTGAGGCAGCAGATTAATTAAGGGCACACCACCACATTTATTATTACCAAATCATCAAAGCAAAGTATGGGTGGGCGTAGTACAATATGTGAGCCGCGTTTTCATCCAGCTCTCTTCTTTAAACCGTTTGCTTTTCTTTTCTTCCCAAAGCCTACCATTCCTAGTTTCCTACTCCTTTTTGTCATCGTGTGTACTTGTTTGCACCGGGGTGGTGGGTCATATGAAAATCAAAGTTGGTGTGAATTTGATTTGACCCCTCCGTCCCTCAGACGAAGACCGGCGATATTTTCTTTTTCACTGGGCATATATTAATTTGTGTTGTATCCGATCGTGATGTGCAAAGATCTTGAGTTAGAACAATATGCTGTCCGCCCCCCACATATTTTCCTACGGTCTCAACAGTGTAATTTTCATAGATCAGCTTTGGTACTCAATTAATATGCAAAAATAATAAGGTTGGTACTCAATAATAATTATACAAGATATATAACTTTGGTACTCAATTAATCGTGCAGAAATAATAAGTTTGGTACTCATTAATTGCACAAAATATAGAAACTTCGGTACTCCATTAATGCAACGAAGATATAAAAAGTCTGGTATCCAATTAATTGTGCAAAAACAAGAACTTTTGATACTCAATTATTAATTGTACAAGATATAAGATATATATGGACGGATTAATTGTACAAGATTTGTTTATTCAAATGGTTGAGTGTAGTGCATGCAGTATAACGATCCGGTAAAACATGGCATGTATTTTGAATCATTTAATCTTTGTGAGAAGCGGATACGAGATTAGGGAGGAACACAATGGATCCAAAACTAATGGAGGCAAGTGAAAAATGATAATAGCTTTGGGAGTTTCATGCAATTTCGCAAGCCAAAAAAGTAAAAATTAATGTTTGGCCATTGCTGAGTAAAAGTTCATTTACCACTTCCAATTTTCATACTTGGAACTACCTAAATTGACTATATAGTACCTCTTGTTGGTTCCCTATTAATTTATTTCCCAGTGGCATATAGTACCTCTTGACCAAGAACAAGTCAATATACACAAGATCTTTTTTGCTTCCATTTTCACTTCTGTGTTTCAATGCATGAATGCGGTGGACCAGTTTGATACGCTAGTGGTCTCAAAAAACATGCCAAGTTTGATCGGATCGTAGCTGTTGCATGCACTACACTCAACCATTTGAATAAGAAAATCTTGTACAATTAATCCGTCCATTTATATCTTGTACAATTACAATTGAGTATCAAAAGTTCTTGTTTTTGCACAATTAATTGGGTACCAAACCTTTTATATCTTATTGCATTAATTAGCACTAGTAGAAAACAGGGCTTTGGTCACATGGCAGTATTCACATTAGTCCCGGTTCAGTCACGAACCGGGACTAATGTGAGCATTCGTCCCGGTTCATGCGGCTAAGGCATTAGTCCCGGTTTACCTGGGCCCTTTAGTCCCGGTTGGTGCCACGAACCGGGACTAAAGGGTGCGATGCCCATTAGTCCCGGTTGGTGGCACCAACCGGGACTAAAGGTTGGTTGGTGCCACCAACCGGTACTAATGGGCTTTGAGGCATTAGTACCGGTTCATGGCACGAACCGGTACTAAAGGTCCCATTTTCAAACTCTACCCCCTGGACCGCCTTTTCAGTTTTAGAAAAAACAAAAGAAAATGATGGAAATGTCAAAAAAATAAAATAAAATAAGTTTCCCATGTGATATGTGGTCTAGTTGTCGGGAAAATTAACAAATATGAATTTCGACTTTATTTGCAAAATCTCTCTGGAATTTGTAAAATGGGCATAACTTTTGCATACGAACTCGGATGAAAAAGTTTTTTATATGAAAAATCATCTACTCGAAAAGTTACATCCAAATTTAACCGGGGATCCCCGTTAAACATTTTCAAAATCCTCAAAAACCTAACAGAAAAAAGTTACGGGGCTTTTAAGATCTAGAGTGGAAAAAATCGAAAAAATTTCAAACTGTGGTCAAACAATGGTCAAACTAATTATTCTAAAATATTAGTGTTACTAAATAATTATTTCAGTTATTTTGAATTTTGGTCAAATCTGGTCAAACTGTGGTCAAACAATGGTCAAACTAATTATTCAAGAAATATTAGTGTTACTAAATAATTATTGTTTTTTAAAACAATAGTTTCAAACTCAAACAGTGAAATGTGTCACTTCATGCTCAAGCAAAATTCCTGAGGGTTAATAGGATTGACATCTTACTATTGTCAGGAAAACAACAAGTGCAGACTTGGAAACGAGGGAGAATAGAACCCGGAAGTTAAGCGTGCTTAGGCTGGGGGGGGGGGAGTGGGAGGATGGGTGACCGTTCGGAAAGTTAGATGATTTGAAATGATGAGGGGTGATTAGAGATTAGAGAATAAATTGAGCAGTGATGAGGGGTGATGATTAGAGATTAGAGGTTAAAATAATTCAGAAATTTGAAAATAAAAAAAATTCAAAAAAAATTCAAAAAAAATCATAAAATTTCCTTTAGTCCACGTGGCCGCGGCCTTTAGTCCCGGTTCGTGTAAGAACCGGGACTAAAGGGGAGAGGCATTAGTAACGACCCTTTAGTCCCGGTTCAAAAACACCGGGACTAAAGGGCCTTACCAACCGGGACAAAAGCCCCTTTTTCTACTAGTGTAAGTACCAAAGTTTTTATATTTTGTGCAATTAATTTAGTACCAAACTTATTATTCTTGCATGATTAGTTGAGTACCAAAGTTATATCTTGTACAATAATTGAGTATCAACCTTATTATTTTGCAAATTAATTGAGTACCAAAGCTATTGTCGGTCTTAGTCCGAGGAACGAACGGAGGGGGCAAATCAAATTACAAAATTAATTTTCGTATGACTCACCATCGCGGTGAAAACAAGTACACACGATGACAAAAAGGAGTAGGACACCAGGAATAGTAGGCTTTCAGAAGAAAAGTAAAGCAAATGGTTTAAAGAAGAGCTGAAGAAAACACGGCTCGCATACTATTGTACTACTCTCACCCATACTTTGCTTTGATGATTTAATATTAAATGTGGTAGTTTGCCCTTAATGAATTTGCTGCCTAAATGCATGATAAAGACGACCACCTCATCTCTTCTCCCGTCACCTTTGTTTCTTTTTTGAAGATTCGGTGATATGTGCGTTCATTCTCAGCAGTAAATCCCCGCAAAAAAAATCTCAGCAGTAAATTGGCAGCCTTGAAAAATATTGAGTGAAAGGGGTATGTTTGGTTTTTACTCGGTACCAAAGAATATATACTCCCTCCGTTCCTAAATATAAGACCTTTTAAAGATTCCAATACAGACTATATACAGAGCAAAATGATTTAATCTACCCTCTAAAATGCGTCTATATACATCCATATTGAAATCTCTAAAAGGTCTTATATTTGCAAACAGAGGGAGTATCCAGGATTTGAGCAAGTTAATTTGGGTCCAATAAATGAGCTAAAGATATGTTTGGTATTTACTCAGTACCAAGAATATATTCAGGATTTAAGCAAGTTAATTGGGGTCCAATAGCGAATCAACCTGTGGTTGGATGGTTAGAGGGACTGTGGTATCCCCGGCCCACCAGGGTTCAAATCCTGGTGCTCATATTTATTCCTGGATTTATTTTAGGATTTTCGGCGATGCGACAACGAGGTGCCTACGGTGACTTCGTAAATTTCAAGATGATATGACGGCTCAGTCTTTCGGAGATGCTCATAGGGATAGTGTGTGTGTGCGCGTTCATAGGGATGAGTGTATGCGCGTGTATATGAGCGCTTGCGTCTGTACTGTGTTAAAAAAAATTGGGGTCCAATAAATGAAATAAATAATTATTTAGCTAAAGAAAACATAATTTGGCACGAAATTATTAGTGTCCAACCAAAGTGTTATCATGCAATTAAACATGTTTCTTTCTTCCTAAAAAAAGCTTGATTACATGGCCAAAGAAAACTTTTTTATTTTGCTCAAAATTATTTGTATCCAAATAAGTTGCCATGGGAGTCTTGCAATTGAACACCCCCTTTTTTATTTGAGCATTTTAAGAAGGGTATACAATTCTTCCCACTAAACTAAAGATCACAAAAGAAAGAAAGAAAGACACCTCCATACCATAATTCTATTCAGATTTATTTTTCGATAAAAAATACCTTGAGATACGTTAACCAAACCAATAGTGTGAACATCTCTAAAAAAATATGAAATTACAAAAAGGTCCCTAGAAGGCTCACCGCCTTCCACCTAAATGGCCGATGGCACACCGTCGGAGCCAACTTATCGTTGTTGATTCAGGAGCAAAAGTCACCAAGGCCACAATGCCACTTAACCGGTGCCCTGAAAAAGAAGACATCACCGTCAGGAGAGCCGCAAATCCAAGCTCCAGACCTCTAAAACTCATCACAAGCCTCACACCGGCGCCAAAGGTGAGAAAATGGGAAGCAAGAAAAATATCCTGTGTATATTGGCTTGTTCTTGATCGGGAGTTGTATGCCATGCGAACATAATTTTCACGGGAATTTATAGCCATACGTGATATAAAGATATCAAGAAATGTCATTTTCTTTATTCACATGCTAAATTGCATTAATATTCTTTTTTTAGAAATGGAAATTGCATCAATATTCTTTTCTAGGGATGGGGCGAGATATATGTTGCCAATTTAGGCAGTTCAATTTTTTTTCATAAGAACGATGCACAATATGAACCATGGTGTCAACTACGAAAATTGGAGGTGGTAAATTAACTTTCATTCAGGAGGAGCATCCAAGCACTGTCATTTGCTTCTTAAAATATGACCAGAGACAATTGCGTCAAAACCCCTAAGCTATTATCATTTCTCACTTGATGATTATGCATTGGACCTCCTTAAACTCGATTGTCTTCATTTCTCACGGAGATCAAAATGATTCCCTTGAGTCAAGTGTCATCCTCGCTCGTTCTTTTGCACATCTAGATGTTAATCCTTTTCTTTCTAGCGAATCCAACTGGTCAATGGTAGAAGAGAAGTGAAAACGAAAGCGTGAACCATGTTAGGGATCGTAGCAGAAATTAAAATTTTCTACGCATCACCAAGATCCATCTATGGAGTTTACTAGCAACGAGAGGGGAGGAGTGCATCTACATACCCTTGTAGATCACGAGCGGAAGCGTTCAAGAGAACGGGGTTGATGGAGTCGTACTCGTCGTGATCCAAATCACCGATGATCCAAGCGCCGAACGGACGGCACCTCCGCGTTCAACACACGTACGGAGCGGTGACGTCTCCCACGCCTTGATCCAGCAAGGAGGAGGGAGAGGTTGAGGAAGAAGGCTCCAACGGCAGCACGACGACGTGGTGGTGGTGGAGTGACAGTTCTCCGGCGGGGCTTCGCCAAGCACACGCGGAGGAGAAGAGGTGTTGGGGAGGGGAGGGGCTGCGCCTTGGATGTGGTGCTGCAGCCCTCCCCTCACCCCTCTATTTATAGGGAGAAGGGGGAAGGGGGCCGGCCCCTCTAGATGAGATCTAGAGGGGGGGGGGCGGCCAAGGGGGGAGGGAGCTTGCCCCCCAAGCAAGGGGGGCGCCCCTCCTTTAGGGTTCCCCCCAAACCCTAGGTGCATGGGCCCTAGGGGGGTTGGCGCCCAGCCCACTAAGGGCTGGTTCCCTTCCACCTACAGCCCATAAGGCCCTCCGGGGCAGGTGGACCCTCCCGGTGGACCCCCGGAACCCCTCCGGTGGTCCCGGTACAATACCGGTATACCCCCGAATATTTCCGGTGACCGTATGGTGACTTCCCATATATAAATCTTTACCTCCGGACCATTCCGGAACTCCTCGTGACGTCCGGGATCTCATCCGGGACTCCGAACAACATTCGGTAATAACATACAAACCTTCCTTATAACCCTAGCGTCATCGAACCTTAACTGTGTAGACCCTACGGGTTCGGGAATCATGCAGACATGACCGAGACACCTCTCTAGCCAATAACCAACAGCGGCATCTGGATACCCATGTTGGCCCCCACATGTTCCACGATGATCTCATCGGATGAACCACGATGTCGAGGATTCAAGCAATCCCGTATACCATTCCCTTTGTCAATCGGTACTTTACTTGCCCGAGATTCGATCGTCGGTATCCCAATACCTCATTCAATCTCGTTACCGGCAAGTCACTTTACTCGTTCCGTAATGCATGATCCCGTGACTAACTCTTAGTCACATTGAGCTCATTATGATGATGCAATACCGAGTGGGCCCAGAGATACCTCTCCGTCATACGGAGTGACAAATCCCAGTCTCGATCCGAGCCAACCCAACAGACACTTTCGGAGATACCTGTAGTGCACCTTTATAGCCACCAGTTACGTTGTGACGTTTGGTACACCCAAAGCATTCCTACGGTATCCGGGAGTTGCACGATCTCATGGTCTAAGGAAATGATACTTGACATTAGAAAAGCTTTAGCAAACGAACTACACGATCTAGTGCTATGCTTAGGATTGGGTCTTGTCCATCACATCATTCTCCTAATGATGTGATCCCGTTATCAATGACATCCAATGTCCATGGTTAGGAAACCGTAACCATCTATTGATCAACGAGCTAGTCAACTAGAGGCTCACTAGGGACATGTTATGGTCTATGTATTCACACATGTATTACGATTTCCGGATAACACAAATAAAGCATGAACAATAGACAATTATTCTGAACAAGGAAATATAATAATAACCATTTTATTATTGCCTCTAGGGCATATTTCCAACAGTCTCCCACTTGCACTAGAGTCAATAATCTAGTTACATTGTGATGAATCGTACACCCATAGAGTTCTGGTGTTGATCATGTTTCGCTCGTGGAAGAGGTTTAGTCAACGGATCTGCGACATTCAAATCCTTATGCACTTTACAAATATCTATGTCTCCATTTTGAACATTTTCACGAATGGAGTTGAAGCGATGCTTGATGTGCCTGGTCTTCTTATGAAACCTGGGCTCCTTGGCAAGGGCAATAGCTCCAGTGTTGTCACAGAAGAGAGTCATCGGCCCCGATGCATTGGGAATAACTCCTAGGTCGGCAATGAACTCCTTCATCCAGATTGCTTCATGTGCTGCCTCCGAGGCTGCCATGTACTCTGCTTCACATGTAGATCCCGCCACGACGCTTTGCTTGCAACTGCACCAGCTGACTGCCCCACCATTCAAAATATACACGTATCCGGTTTGTGACTTAGAGTCATCCAGATCTGTGTCGAAGCTAGCATCGACGTAACCCTTTACGACGAGCTCTTCGTCACCTCCATAAACGAGAAACATATCCTTAGTCCTTTTCAGGTACTTCAGGATGTTCTTGACCGCTGTCCAGTGTTCCATGTCGGGATTACTTTGGTACCTTCCTACCAAACTTACGGCAAGGTTTACATCAGGTCTGGTACACAGCATGGCATACATAATAGACCCTATGGCCGAGGCATAGGGGACGACGCTCATCTTTTCTCTATCTTCTGTCATGGTCGGGCATTGAGCCGTGCTCAATCTCACACCTTGCAATACAGGCAAGAACCCCTTCTTGGACTGATCCATATTGAACTTCTTCAATATCTTGTCAAGGTATGTGCTTTGTGAAAGACCTGTGAGGCGTCTCGATCTATCTCTATAGATCTTGATGCCTAATATGTAAGCAGCTTCTCCAAGGTCCTTCATTGAAAAACACTTATTCAAGTAGGCCTTTATACTTTCCAAGAATTCTATATCATTTCCCATCAATAGTATGTCATCCACATATAATAAGAGAAATGCTACAGAGCTCCCACTCACTTTCTTGTAAACACAGGCTTCTCCATAAGTCTGCGTAAACCCAAATGCTTTGCTCATCTCATCAAAGCGAATGTTCCAACTCCGAGATGCCTGCACCAGCCCATAGATTGAGCGCTGGAGCTTGCATACTTTGTCAGCATTCTTAGGATCGACAAAACCTTCCGGCTGCATCATATACAATTCTTCCTTAAGGAAGCTGTTAAGGAATGTCGTTTTGACGTCCATTTGCCATATTTCATGCTAACATGATTCGGACGGACTTCAGCTTCGCTACGGGTGAGAAGGTCTCATCGTAGTCAACTCCTTGAACTTGTCGATAACCCTTAGCAACAAGTCGAGCTTTATAGATGGTAACATTTCCATCCGCGTCCGTCTTCTTCTTAAAGATCCATTTATTTTCTATCACTCGCCGATCATCGGGCAAGTCTGTCAAAGTCCATACTTTGTTTTCATACATGGATCCTATCTCGGATTGCATGGCTTCAAGCCATTTGTTGGAATCTGGACCCGCCGTTGCTTCTTCATAGTTTGAAGGTTCACCGTTGTCCAACAACATGATTTCCAGGACAGGGTTGCCGTACCACTCTGGTGCGGAACGTGTCCTTGTGGACCTACGAAGTTCAGTGGTAACTTGATCATGATCATCATCATTAACTTCCTCTCTAGTCGGTGCAGGCACCACAGAAACATGTTCTTGTGCTGCGCTACTTTCTGGTTCGAGAGGGGTCATCTCATCAAGTTCCACTTTCCTCCCACTTACTTCTTTCGAGAGAAACTCTTTCTCCAGAAAGGACCCGTTCTTGGCAACGAAGATCTTGCCTTCGGATCTGAGGTAGAAGGTATACCCAATGGTTTCCTTAGGGTATCCTATGAAGACGCATTTTTCCGACTTGGGTTCGAGCTTTTCAGGTTGAAGTTTCTTGACATAAGCATCGCATCCCCAAACTTTAAGAAACGACAGCTTAGGTTTCTTTCCAAACCATAATTCATACGGTGTCGTCTCAACGGATTTCGACGGAGCCCTATTTAAAGTGAATGCGGCAGCCTCTAAAGCATAACCCAGAATGATAGCGGTAGATCGGTAAGAGACATCATAGATTGCACCATATCCAATGGAGTGTGATTACGACGTTCAGACACACCATTACGCTGAGGTGTTCCAGGCCGCGTGAGTTGTGAAACAATTCCACATTTCCTTAAGTGTGTGCCAAATTCGTGACTCAAATATTCCCCTCCACGATCTGATCGTAAGAACTTTATTTTCCTGTCACGTTGATTCTCAACCTCACTCTGAAATTCCTTGAACTTTTCAAAGGTCTCAGACTTGTGTTTCATTAAGTAGACATACCCATATCTACTCAAGTCATCAGTGAGGGTGAGAACATAACGATAGCCACCGCGAGCCACAACGCTCATTGGACCGCACACATCAGTATGTATGATTTCCAATAAGTTGGTTGCTCGCTCCACTGTTCCGGAGAACGGAGTCTTGGTCATTTTGTCCATGAGGCATGGTTCGCACGTGTCAAATGATTCATAATCAAGAGACTCCAAAAGTCCATCTGCATGAGTTTCTTCATGCGTTTGACACCAATGTGACCAAGGCGGCAGTGCCACAAGTATGTGGGTGTTGGAAATATGCCCTAGAGGCAATAATAAAATGGTTATTATTGTATTTCCTTGTTCATGATAATTGTCTGTTGTTCATGCTATAATTGTATTAACTGGAAACCGTATAACATGTGTGAATACATAGACCACAACATGTCCCAAGTAAGCCTCTAGTTGACTAGCTCGTTGATCAATAGATGGTTATGGTTTCCTGACCATGGACATTGGATGTCATTGATAACGGGATCACATCATTAGGAGAATGATGTGATGGACAAGACCCAATCCTAAGCATAGCACAAGATCGTGTAGTTCGTTTGCTAAGAGCTTTTTTAATGTCAAGTATTGTTTCCTTAGACCATGAGATTGTGCAACTCCTGGATACCGTAGGAATGCTTTGGGTGTACCAAACGTCACAACGTAACTGGGTGGCTCTAAAGGTGCACTACAGGTATCTCCGAAAGTGTCTGTTGGGTTGGCACGAATCGAGACTGGGATTTGTCACTCCGTATGACGGAGAGGTATCTCTGGGCCCACTCGGTAATGCATCACCATAATGAGCTCAATGTGACTAATGAGTTAGCCACGTGATCATGCGTTACGGAACGAGTAAAGAGACTTGCCGATAACGAGATTGAACAAGGTATAGGGATACCGACGATCGAATCTCGGGCAAGTAACATACCGATAGACAAAGGGAATTGTATACGGGATTGATTGAATCCCCGACATCGTGGTTCATCCGATGAGATCATCGTGGAACATGTGGGAGCCAACATGGGTATCCAGATCCCGCTGTTGGTTATTGACCGGAGAACGTCTCGGTCATGTCTGCATGGTTCCTGAACCCGTAGGGTCTACACACTTAAGGTTCGGTGACGCTAGAGTTGTTATGGGAAATAGTATGTGGTTTCCGAAGGTTGTTCGGAGTCCCGGATGAGATCCCGGACATGACGAGGTGCTCCGGAATGGTCCGAAGGTGAAGATCGGTATATTGGACGAAGGGTATTGGAGTCCGGAATTGTTCTGGGGGTACCAGGCTATGGCCAGCATGTCCGAAAGGGGTTTCGGAGGCCCCGTCAAGCGTTGGGGGGCCTTATGGGCCAAGTGGAAGGGGCAAACCAGCCCACTAAGGGGCTGTCCGCCCCTCCCAAGCCCTCTCACGTAACCAGGAGAGGTGGGGGCGCCACCCCTAGGGCAGCCGCCCCTCCCGGCTTGGGGGGCAAGTTTCCTCGGGGGTGGGGGCGCCCAAACCCCTCTAGGGTTTCCCCTGGCCGCCTCCTCCTCCTCTAGATCCATCTAGAGGGGCCGGCCCCCTCTCCCCTTTCCCCTATATATAGTGAGGGGGTGGGAGGGCAGCCGCACCACATCCAAGGCGCAGCCCTCCCCCTCCCCAACACCTCCTTCTCCTCCCGCGAAGCTTGGCAAAGCTCTGCCGGAGAACCACGAGCTCCATTGCCACCACGCCGTCGTGCTGCTAGAGTTCTCCCTCAACTTCTCCTCTCCCCTTGCTGGATCAAGAAGGAGGAGACGTCCCCAGGCTGTACGTGTGTTGAACGCGGAGGCGTCGTCCGTTCGGCGCTAGATCGGATCTTCCGCGATTTGAATCGCTGCGAGTACGACTCCATCAACCGCGTTCTTGTAACGCTTCCGCTTAGCGATCTTCAAGGGTATGAAGATGCACTCCCTCTCTCTTGTTGCTAGCATCTCCTAGATTGATCTTGGTGACACGTAGGAAAATTTTGAATTATTGCTACATTACCCAACAGTGCCATCATGAGCTAGGTCTAAGCGTAGATTATATGCACGAGTAGAACACAAAGTAGTTGTGGGTGATGATTTGTTTAATTTGCTTACCGTTACTAGTATTATCTTGATTCGGCAGCATTGTGGGATGAAGCAGCCCGGACCGACCTTACACGTACTCTTACGTGAGACAGGTTCCACCGATTGACATGAACTTGATGCATAAGGTGGCTAGCGGGTGTCAGTCTCTCCCACTTTAGTCGGATTGGATTCGATGAAGAGGGTCCTTATGAAGGGTAAATAGCAATTGGCATATCGCCGTTGTGGCTTTTGCGTAGGTAAGAAACGTTCTTGCTAGAAACCCATAGCAGCCACGTAAAACATGCAACAACAATTAGATGACGTCTAACTTGTTTTTGCAGGGTATGCTATGTGATGTGATATGGCCAAAAGGATGTGATGAATTATATATGTGATGTATGAGATTGATCATGTTCTTGTAATAGGAATCACGACTTGCATGTCGATGAGTATGACAACCGGCAGGAGCCATAGGAGTTGGCTTAATTTATTGTAGGACCTGCGTGTCAATGAAAAACGCCATGTAATTACTTTACTTTATTGCTAACCGTTAGCCATAGTAGTAGAAGTAACAGTTGGCGAGACAACTTCATGAAGACACGATGATGGAGATCATGATGATGGAGATCATGGTGTCATGCCGGTGACGAAGGTGATCATGCCGTGCCTCGAAGATGGAGATCAAAAGGCGCAAGATGATATTGGCCATATCATGTCGCTTTATGATTTGCATGTGATGTTTGTCATGTTTACATCTTATTTGCTTAGAACGACGGTAGCATAACTAAGATGATCCCTCACTAAAATTTCAAGAGATGTGTTCCCCCTAACTGTGCACCGTTGCGAAGGTTCGTTGTGTCGAAGCACCACGTGATGATCGGGTGTGATAGATTCTAACGTTCGCATACAACGGGTGTAAGCCAGATTTACACATGCGAAACACTTAGGTTGACTTGACGAGCCTAGCATGTACAGGCATGGCCTCGGAACACAAGAGACCGAAAGGTCGAACATGAGTCGTATAGTAGATACGATCAACATGGAGATGTTCACCGATGATGACTAGTCCGTCTCACGTGATGATCGGACACGGCCTAGTTGACTCGGATCATGTATCACTTAGATGACTAGAGGGATGTCTATCTGAGTGGGAGTTCATTAAATAATTTGATTAGATGAACTTAATTATCATGTACATAGTCAAAAGGTCTTTGCAAATTATGTCGTAGCTACGCTTTAGTTCTACTGTTTAAGATATGTTCCCAGAGAAAATTTAGTTGAAAGTTGATAGTAGCAATTATGCGGACTGGGTCCGTAAACTGAGGATTGTCCTCATTGCTGCACAGAAGGCTTATGTCCTTAATGCACTGCTCGGTGTGCTGAACCTCAAGCGTCATTTGTGGATGTTGCGAACATCTGACATACACGTTTTGATGACTACGTGATAGTTCAGTGCGTAAAGTTGAACGGTTTAGAATTGAGGCACCGAAGACATTTTGAAACGTCGCGGAACATATGAGATGTTCCAAGAGCTGAAATTGGGATTTCGCGCTCGTGCCCACGTCAAGAGGTATGAGACCTCTGACAAGTTTCTAAAGCCTGCAAACTAAGGGAGAAAAGCTCAACCGTTGAGCATGTGCTCAGATTGTCTGAGTACTACAATCGCTTGAATCGAGTGGGAGTTAATCTTCCAGATGAGATAGTGATGGTTCTCCAAAGTCACTGCCATCAAGCTACTAGAGCTTCGTGATGAACTATAACAAATCAGGGATAGATATGATGATCCTTGAGCTATTCGCGATGTTTGACACCACGAAAGTAGAAATCAAGTAGGAGCATCAATTGTTGATGGTTAGTAAAACCACTAGTTTCAAGAAGGGCAAGGGAAAGAAGGGATACTTCATGAAACGGCAAATCAGTTGCTGATCTAGTGAAGAAACCCAAGGTTGAACCCAAACCCGAGACTAAATGCTTCTGTAATGAGGGGAACGGTCACTGAAGCAGAACTACCCTAGATACTTGGTAGATGAGAAGGTAGGCAAGGTCGACAGAAGTATATTGGATATACATTATATTAATGTGTACTTTACTAGTACTCCTAGTAGCACCAGGGTATTAGATACCAGTTCGGTTGCTAAGTGTTGGTAACTCGAAATAAAAGGCTACGGAATAAACGGAGACTAGCTAAAGGTGAGATGACGATATGTGTTGGAAGTGTTTCCAAGGTTGATGTGGTCAAGCATCGCATGCTCCCTCTACCATCGAGATTGGTGGTAAACGTAAATAATTGTTATTTGGTGTTTGCATTGAGCATATACATGATTGGATTATGTTTATCGTAATATGGTTATTCATTTAAGGAGAATAATGGTTACTCTGTTTATTTGAATAATACCTTCAATGGTCTTGCACCTAAAATGAATGGTTTATTGAATCTCGATCGTAGGTGATACACATGATCATGCCAAAAGATATAAGATAGTAATGATAGTACCACATACTTGTGGCACTGCCATTTGAGTCATATTGGTATAAAACGCATGAAGAAGCTCCATGTAGATGGATCTTTGGACTCACTCATTTTTGAAAAGATTGAGACATGCGAACCATGTCTATTGGTATATATGCATGAAGAAACTCCATGCAGATGGATCGTTTGGACTCACTTGATTTTGAATCACTTGAGACATGCAAATCATACCACATGGGCAAGATGACTGAAAGGCCTCGTTTTCAGTGAGATGGAACAAAAGAGCAACTTGTTGGAAGTAATACATTTGATGTGTGCAATCCAATGAGTGCTGAGGCACGCAGTGAATATCATTATGCTCTTACTTCATAGATGATTTGAGTAGATTCTAAGTATATTTACTTGATGAAATACAAGTCTGAAGTAATTTCAGAGTGGAGTAGAAGATCGTCGTGACAAGAGGATAAGATGTCTATGATATGATCATAGAGATGAATATCTGAGTTACGAGTTTGGCACATAATTAAGAAATTGTGGAAATTGTTTCACGACTAATACCGCCTGGAACACCATAGTGTGATGGTGTGTCCGAACATCATAACTGCACCCTATTGGATATGGTGCATACCATGATGTCTCTTATCGAATTACCACTATCGTTTACGGGTTAGGCATTAGAGACAACCGCATTCACTTTAATAGGGCACCACGTACTTCCATTGAGATGACACCGTATGAAATATGGTTTAGAGAAGCCTAAGCTGTCGTTTATTAAAAGTTTGGGGCTGCGATGCTTATGTGGAAAAGTTTCAGGCTGATAAGCTCGAACCCGAAGCGGATAAATGCATCTTCATAGAATACCCAAAACAGTTGGGTATACCTCCTATTTCAGATCCGGAAGCAAAGTGATTGTTTCTAGAAATATGTCCTTTCTCGAGGAAAAGTTTCTCTCGAAAGAATTGAGTGGGAGGATGGTGGAGACTTGATTTGGTTATTGAACCATGACTTCAACTAGTGTGTAGCAGGGCACAGGAAGTTGTTCCTGTGGCACCTACACCAATTGAAGTGGAAGCTTATGATAGTGATCATGAAACTTTGGATCAAGTCACTACCAAACCTCGTAGGACGACAAGGATGCGTACTACTTCAGAGTGGTACGTAATCCTGTCTTGGAAGTCATGTTGCTAGACAACAATGAACCTACGAGCTATGGAGAAGCGATGGTGGGCCCGGATTCCGACGAATGGCTCGAGGCCATAAAATCCGAGAGCGGATCCATGTATAAAAACAAAGTGTAGATTTTGGAAGAACTACTTGATGGTCGTAAGGCTGTTGCGTGCAGATGGATTTTAAAAGGAAGACAGACAATGATGGTAAGTGTCACCATTAAGAAAGCTCGACTTGTCATTAAGATGTTTTCCGGCAAGTTCAAGGAGTTGACTGCGATAAGACTTTCTCACTCGTAGCAATGCTAAGAGTCTGTTGGAATTATATTAGCAGTTACTACATTATTTATGAAATCTAGCAGATAGGATGTCAAAACATTGTTTCCTCGATGATTTTCTTGAGGAAAGGTTGTATGTGATACAACCAGAAGGTTTTGTCAATCCTGAAAGATGCTAACAAGTATGCAAAGCTCCAGCAATCCTTCTAAGGATTGGAGTAAGCATCTCGGAGTTGGAATGTACGCTTTGATGAGATGATCAAAGATTTTGGGTTTATACAAAGTTTATGAGAAACTTGTATTTCCAAAGAAGTGAGTGGGAGCACTATAGAATTTCTGATGAGTATATGTTGTTGACATATTGTTGATCAGAAATGATGTAGAATTTCTGGAAAACATACAGGGTTATTTGAAAAGTGTTTTTCAATGCAAAACCTGGATTAAGCTACTTGAACATTGAGCATCAAGATCTATAAGGATTGATCGAAAACGCTTAATAGTACTTTCAAATGAATACATATCGTGACAAGATTTTGAAGGAGTTCAAAATAGATCAGCAAAGAAGGAGTTCTTGGCTGTGTTACAATGTGTGAGTATTGAGTAAGACTCAAGACCTGACCACGGCAGAAGAGAGAGAAAGGACGAAGGTCGTCCCCTATGCTTTAGACGTAGGCTCTACAGTATGCTATGCTGTGTACAGCACCTGAAGTGTGCCTTGCCATGAGTCAGTCAAGGGTACAAGAGTGATCCAGGAATGGATCACATGACAGCGGTCGAACTTATCCTTAGTAACAAGTGGACTAAGGAATTTTCTCGATTATGGAGGTGGTAAAAGAGTTCGTCGTAAAGGGTTACGTCGATGCAAACTTTGACACTATCCGGATGACTCTGAGTAGTAAACCGGATTCGTATAGTAGAGCAGTTATTTGGAATAGCTCCAAGTAGCGCGTGGTAGCTTGTAACACCCCGCATGTAACTTGCCATATTTGTAACTCCGACTCTTGCCATTTCCGGCTATGTGTTATGATTTTCACTCTGTTGTCGGGTTTGTCTTTCGTTTTGTATTTTGTCATGTCATGCATTTTCTTATCATGTCATCATGTGCATTGCATTCGCATACGTGTTCGTCTCATGCATCCGAGCATTTTCCCCGTTGTCCGTTTTCCAATCCGGCGCTCCTATCTCCTCCGGTGCACCCCTCTAGTTTTCTTTCGTGTGCGTGTGTCAAACTTTCTCGGAATGGACCGAGGCTTGTCAAGTGGTCTCCTTATACCACCCGGAGACTACCGATCAAGTTTCGTTCCATTCGAAGGTCGTTTGGTACTCCAACGGTTAACCGGGCATCCGCAAAGTCCATTTGAGTGTCCAGCAAAACCCCCCTCTAAAACCAGCCCAAAACCCACCAAACTCTCTTCCATGCTCTAGGCCGTTCGATCACGATCGTGTGGGCGAAAACCGCACCACATTTGGAGTCTCCTAGCTCCCTCTACCTATATACATGTGGGCATCCCGAATTACAACCATAGTCCAAACCCTAAAAAAATCCCTCCGCGCCGCCGGACGCGTCCGTACCCCGCCGGACACATCCGCCGCCGCGCCCCGTCCAATCCCGTGGTGACACGTGTCATCGCCGGCCTCCCACCGCCGTGGCCCAACAGGCCCGCCGCCGGCCCGCGGGCCCGCGCGCCCCCGCGCGCCTCCGCGCGCCCGCCGCCGTCCTCCTCCCTGCGCGCGCGCCTCTGCGCCCGTCACCGCCGGTCGCGCCGCCGCCGGTCTTCCCCGCCGCCCTCGGGTGCTCCGCCGCCGGTCCTCCCCGCGCGCCCGCACCTCCGGTCCCCGCCGCCGGCCTCCACTCCTACCTCGCCGCCGCCCTCCTTCCTCCCCGCCGGCGAGCAGCAACCCGAGCCCGAGCACGAGCTCGCCGATCTGGATCCATTCTCGGTAGCCCCCGTTGAGTTCCCTCGCTTCCGTTATTTTTCCAAGTCTTTGGATTTTCTCAGTATCTTGCTCTGTTCGTGATGCGATAACTTCATGCATGTAACTCCGATTCGCGCGTGTAATATGTCAAATTTTTCGCCTCGTGATGCTCTTCATTTTTTTCAATTGCACCATGTTCATTAGAGGTCATATTGATGCCCAAATCTTCGTTGGAAGAGGGCTAGTTGCTGTTAATCTCTGGTTCTTAGCAGAACTTGAAGATTTCTCATTTTTGTATCATTTAATCTGTGCATCTTTTGAGCATGAGCTATACATGTGTCTTGAAGTATGCCATGCCATCTTTCCAGTGGTGTAGTCCATGTATTTTTGTGATCTCTGTGGTGACTAGCACAAGCATGCAAAGTAGGCCCCGTAATAATTCTGATTTCAGGGACTTGGTGATTTATCTAAGTCCTTGTCTGCTGTAATTTTGTTGCCATGTAAACTTGTTGCTACAGAGAGATCTATGCATATTTTGGAGATATTCAGTAAGGATGTTTTGTAACTATAGTTGTAGTTGATCCATTCCTGCAATTGTTTGCAATTATGGAGTGCCATAGCATGACTCAATCTTGCTCTACTTTTGCTATAAAATATTTCTGGCAGATTCTTAACATGATATGCATTTTTGCCAAGCTTATTGTAGTTGTTCCATACATGCTATGTAATTGTTCTTGCCATGGATAGCTTCATAAACATGCCATCTTGCTGTAGGTATGCTTGGTTTGTCATGCATTGCTCTGTAGTGAGTGCATCAAGCTCACAAAGAGGCCTACATATTAATATTTCTGCCATGCTCTGTTTTCTGCCAAGTCTGAAACCTGATAACGAAACTTGCTATGTTTACATGCTTGCCATCATATCTTCTGGTCCTTTTTGGCTTATGGTCAGTAAGGGACTTTTGTCATGTGCATTTAGTAGAACACTGCCATGCCTTGTTTTTCTATGTTAAGTTCCTGTAGCATGTTGATTTCGTGCTCTGAACATTGCTACCTGATGCTGTTTTCTGCCATGTCCAGTTTTTCACCAAGTCTGTGAACCTGTAATCTTTTGCACTTTTGCCATGCTTGTTTGAGCTTGATATGTTGTGAACTAGCCGTAGCTCAGTGTTCATCTTTTGTCAAGCATCTCCTGTGGATTACTGCCATGTGCTTTGTTGCTATGTTGGAGTGCTGTAGCATTGTTTCTTGTTGCATTTTAAGTGCTATCTTGCTGTTTATCGCAGATTAGTGTCATTCTTGTTTTGCTTGCCATTTGCAAACCGTGCATCCGATTCCGGTGATCTTTATATCGATTTCGACCGAAATCACCTCATCTTTCCAGTGGCATGCTTGGTTTGCCAAGTTACTGCCATGTTCATCATTTTCCTTCCGGAGCACGCATATGCATCGCATATCATATCTTGCATATCATACATGTTTTGCATCATGTTGCTTGCGCATTTCTCGTTGTTGATTGTGGTTCCGTTTGTTTGTGTTCTTGTCTTGGGTAGAGCCGGGAGACGAGTTCGTGAACGAGGAACCTGTCGAGTACGCTTACGAGGATCAAGCTTTCGACAACTCTGAGAATCTTGCAGGCAAGATGACCACCCCTCGAAATCACTTCTATCTTTGCTATGCTAGTTGTTCGCTCTATTGCCATGCTCGCTACCTATCACTTGCTATATCATGTCTCCCATTTTAGCCATGTCAGCCCTAACCATCCTTTCCTAGCAAACCGTTGTTTGGCTATGTTACCGCTTTTGCTCAGCCCCTCTTATAGCGTTGCTAGTTGCAGGTGAAGTTGAAGTTTGTTCCATGTCGGAACATGGATATGTTGGGATATCACAATATCTCTTATTTAATTAATGCATCTATATATTTTGGTAAAGGGTGGAAGGCTCGGCCTTATGCCTGGTGTTTTGTTCCACTCTTGCCGCCCTAGTTACTGTTATACCGGGATTATGTTCCTTGAGTTTGCGTTCCTTACGCGGTCGGGTGATTTATGGGACCCCCTTGACAGTTCGCCTTGAATAAAACTCCTCCAGCAAGGCCCAACCTTGGTTTTACCATTTGCGACCTATACCTTTTTCCCCCGGGTTTTCTAGAGCCCGAGGGTCATCTTTATTTTAAACCCCCGGGCCAGTGTTCCTCTGAGTGCTGGTCCAAACTAGAGCCTTGCCGGCGCCACCTTGGGGAAACTCGAGGATTGGTTTAGTTGTACGGACTGCTCATCCGGTGTGCCCTGAGAACGAGATATGTGCAGCTCCTATCGGGATTTGTCGGCACATTCGGGCGGCTTTGCTGGTCTTGTTTTACCATTGTCGAGATGTCTTGTAAACCGGGATTCCGAGACTGATCGGGTCTTTCCGGGAGAAGGTTTATCCTTCGTTGACCGTGAGAGCTTATGATGGGCTAAGTTGGGACACCCCTGCAGGGTATTATCTTTCGAAAGCCGTGCCCGCGGTTATGAGGCAGATGGGAATTTGTTAATGTCCGGTTGTAGATAACTTGTCACTTGACCCAAGTAAAATACATCAACTGCGTGTGTAGCCGTGATGGTCTCTTCTCGGCGGAGTCCGGGAAGTGAACACGGTCTGAGTTATGTATGACGTAAGTAGGTGTTCAGGATCACTTCTTGGTCATTGCTAGATGACGTCCGTTCCGTTGCTTCTCTTCTCGCTCTCATTTGCGCAAGTTAGCCACCATATATGCTTTTGCCGCTGCAGCTCCACCTCTTTACACCATCCTTTCCTATAAGCTTAAATAGTCTTGATCTCGCGGGTGTGAGATTGCTGAGTCCCCGTGACTCACAGATTCTACCAAAACAGTTGCAGGTGCCGACGATGCCAGTGCAGATGATGGCGTCGATCTCAAGTGGGAGTTCGACGAGGAACGTGGTCGTTACTATGTGTCTTTTCCTGATGATCAGTAGTGGAGCCCAGTTGGGACGATCGGGGATCTAGCATTTGGGGTTGTCTTATTTTCATCTGGATTTTGACCGTAGTCGGTCTATATGATTGTATTTTGGATGATGTATGAATAATATTTATGTATTGTGTGAAGTGGCGATTGTAAGCCAACTCTTTATCCCATTCTTGTTCATTACATGGGATTGTGTGAAGATGACCCTTCTTGCGACAAAACCACTATGCGGTTATGCCTCTAAGTCGTGCCTCGACACGTGGGAGATATAGCCGCATCGTGGGCGTTACAAGTTGGTAATCAGAGCCATCCCCGACTTAGGAGCCCCCTGCTTGATCGAATCGCTGGCGTTGTTGAGTCTAGAACAAAAATGTTTTGAGTCTTAGGATTATATATATCGGAGAGTAGGATTCTTTTTACTCCTCAGTCCCTTCGTCGCTCTGGTGAGGTCTCCTGACGTAGAAGTTTTGACTACTCTCTCCTCAAATTTCACTAAAAAAAATTTAGGATCACGCGGGTATCTTGGAATCGTTCCGATGGATTTGTGACGAGAACATTGTTCTTGGTGCCTCCTGACATTTAGGGGTTGTGGCAGTGTCCCGGGGAGTTGAGCTCCGAGGTGTTGTCGTCACAATTTTATCGTTGCAGTTCTGGAATACCTGAGTTTCGCCGACATCGAAATCTCTTTTATGCAGTTGTTGGTGAGATCACCTCGACGCCACCCAGTACTGGGGCGGGAGTTCGGGAGTATTGCCATAACTTGTATAACGGATGTTTTTCGAAGGTTGAGGTAAACGATTTCCGAAGGTTTCTTGGTTATGTGTTGACGGATGGATACAGCTGGATCTAGGGATTGTTAGTTTGGGTGATATATTTTGTGTCCCCTGTATCCCCTACACCAGATTGCATAACCAGAAAGTTTCGGGAGTTTATAAGTGGGAATTCAAGTAGCCTTAGGATATCTTTCCGACAGACGCATGATATGAGATTGGGGTTCGACGTCTAGTGGTCCGCCTGTATACGGTTGATTTTACAGTGGTCTCGTTGTGTCTTAAAGAGTCCATGGCTTTGCCGACTCGGGGACGCTTCGTATGTCATGTGCACAGCCTTGTACATGATGGTGCTGTACGATTGAGCCCGTGTGGGCCCCACCACGAAAACTTCGGACGAAATATCTATCATATGTTTGTTCCGGCTTATTCTGCAAGCCAATACTTTGTTTTATTTTGTATTGTGGTATTCGAGTTGCTTCGAATTCATATGTTCATTCCATATCTTTTTCAAGTGGCTTCTCAACTTATGGAAGTGTGATGATTTACTACGGAATTCATTCGTTCATCTTCGTTCGAATGTTTATTGTGAAGACTATATGTTGCAATTTCTATCCGTTGATTCTACTTATCTATTTGTCTATCAAGATGCTAACGGATGTCACCCTCTTCAGGATGGCTCCGCCAACGCGTCAGAATCCGGATCGCAATGAAGGGAGTCAAGCGAACCCTCCGCCACCACCTCCACCTCCGGAGGCATGGCAAGCAATCATGGCAGCCACCAACGCCAATGCTCAGATGATTCTGCAACTCTTGCAAGAACGTACTCAAGGGCAAGGCAATCAAGGCAATCAAGGTCAAGGCAACAATCAGTTTCACTTTGCCACTCTCAACCAGTTTCTCGCAAATCAGCCCAAGTCTTTCAGCTACTGTGCCGAGGCCACGGATGCCGATGATTGGCTCGTGGACATCAACAAGCATTTTGAATGTAGCAATGTCAGGCCTGAGGACTATGTCAAGTTCGCTTCTTTCCAGCTCAAGGACCAAGCTGCTGATTGGTATCAACAATACAAAGATTCCAGAGGAGGTCGTGTGATCACTTGGACTGACTTCTGTCGGGACTTCAAAGCGCACCACATTCCACAAAGTGTTGTTGAGAGCAAGCGTGAGGAGTTCCGCAATCTCAAGCAAGGAAACATGTCTGTGTATCAATACAACATTCAGTTTCAGAAACTTGCTCGCTTCGCTAAACAAGACGTTCCTGATGAGAAGAGCATGATCTATCACTTCAGAGGTGGCCTTAAAGAGGATCTGCAGTTAGCTCTCGTTCTTGTTGAGCCTACTCAGTTTGATCAATTCTACAATATGGCACTGAAGCAAGAGGCTGCTCAGCTCAAGTGTGAGGCTTCTAAGAAGAGAGTCAGAGACGCAGTTCAGTCTTCTTCTTCCTCACTTGTGACAGCTAAGCAACAGAAGTTCTGGTTGCCTCCTCCTCCTCCGTTTCGTCAGCCTTATCAGCAGAAGAACAAAGGTGGCCATGGTTCTTCAAACTCTTCCAACTCTGGCTATCAGAACAAGTCTCAGAATCAAGCTCCAAAGTCCAATGCTCCTTATCACCGTCCACTTTCAGAGGTGACTTGCAACAAATGTCAGCAGAAAGGTCACTATGCTAACAAGTGCTTCAACCAGAGGCGTCTTCCTCCTCCTCCTCCTGTCAGATCTTCCAGCAATGCAGTGGTCAAGCATAATCCAAAGTCTGCAAAGGTGAACATGATGAATGCAGCTCAAGCGGAGGAATCTACTGATGTGATAATGGGTAATCTTCCTGTTAACGATATTCCTGCAAAAGTTCTTTTTGATACTGGTGCATCGCATTCTTTCATTTCTAGACCTTTTGTGGCTATGCATGATCTGGTTACTGAAGTATTGCCGAGTCCTCTGTCTATTGTTTCTCCGGCTCGACAACTGACTTCTCGAGCATTCGTTCGGGATTCCACAATCAAGATGGGCGACTATGAATTTCTGTCTTCTCCAATTGTTCTTGGTGACTCGGATATTGATCTAATTCTCGGGATGGACTGGCTTTCTAAGCACAAAGCTCTACTTGACTGTGCTGCCAGAGAAATTCAATTGACACACTCGTCTGAGGATGTGATTATTTATGCCGCTCGTGATGAAACCATTCGGTTATTTTCTCTCAATGAGAAGGGTGAATTGAATGCCATCTCGCAAATTCCAGTCGTTTGCGAGTATCAAGATGTCTTTCCAGAAGAGCTTCCGGGTATGCCTCCTCATCGGCCAGTTGAGTTCGTTATCGAACTAGAGCCTGGCACTGAACCCGTTTGCAAGCGTCCATACAAGCTTGGACCCAACGAGCTGAAGGAATTGAAGAAGCAGCTCGATGAACAAGAACGTCTGGGTTTGATCAGACCGAGTTCTTCTCCATGGGGTTGTGGTGTTCTTTTTGTCAAGAAGAAGGATGGCACGGACCGACTTTGTGTCGACTACCGTCCATTGAACAAGAAGACAATCAAGAACAAGTATCCACTTCCCAACATCAATGAGCTATTTGAGCAACTCAAAGGGGCTAAAGTATTCTCGAAGCTTGACCTTCGTATGGGTTATCATCAGATTCGCATTCGTGAAGAAGATATTCCCAAGACAGCATTCAGAACAAGCTTTGGTTCTTATGAATATACTGTCGTGTCTTTCGGCCTTGTCAATGCTCCTCCGGTGTTCTCTCGGATGATGAATTTCATCTTCAACCCCTATACCAATGAATTCGTTCTGGTGTATCTCGATGATATCTTGGTCTTCTCCAAGAATAAGCAGGATCATGCCAAACATTTGCGATTGGTGCTCGACAAGCTCAGAGAGTATCAATTCTATGCGAAGTTCTCCAAATGTGAGTTTTGGCTCGATGAAGTTCTTTTCCTTGGTCACATCATCTCTGCCAAGGGCATCGCTGTTAACCCCGAGAAGGTGTCCGCAGTTGTGGATTGGGAACCTCCTCAAAATGTCAAGCAGCTCCGCAGTTTTCTGGGTCTTGCAAGCTATTGCCGAAGATTCGTTGAGAATTTCTCCAAGATTGCAAAGCCTCTTTCCAACCTCCTACAGAAGCATGTGAAGTATGTCTGGTCTCCTGAGTGTGACGTTGCTTTCAACACTCTCAAAGAGAAACTAGTCACAGCTCCTGTCTTGACTCCTCCTGATGAATCCAAGCCGTATGAAGTTTTCTGTGATGCTTCTCTCCAAGGTCTCGGTGCTGTGTTAATGCAAGAGAAGAAAGTTGTGGCCTATACCTCTCGGCAGTTGAAGCCCAACGAGAAGAACTACCCCACTCACGATCTTGAGTTGGCGGCAGTTGTCCATGCATTGATTACGTGGAGACATCTCTTGTTGGGAAGACAAGTGGACATTTTCACTGATCACAAGAGTCTCAAGTATATCTTCACTCAGCCCAACCTCAACCTCAGGCAGACTCGATGGGTCGAAATGATTCAAGAGTACAATCCGAGTATCGAATATACTCCAGGCAAAGCAAATGTCATTGCAGATGCTTTAAGCAGGAAGGCTTATTGCAACAGCTTAATCCTCAAGCCTTTCCAACCGGATCTTTGTGAAGCTTTCCGCAAGCTGAATCTCCAAGTTGTTCCTCAAGGCTTTCTTGCCAACCTCATAGTATCTCCTACTTTGGAAGATCAAATTCGTGAGGCACAACTCCTTGATGCCATGGTGAAGAAGGTGAAACGTGGTATCGACAAGGGTCTTTCCAAATACAAGTGCTATCGCATTGATGACAGAGACACTTTGTTCTTCGAGGACCGGATTGTGGTTCCGAAAGGTGATCTAAGGAAAGTCATAATGAACGAGGCGCACAATTCTCTCCTGTCCATTCATCCTGGAAGTACGAAGATGTATCATGACCTCAAGCAGTCGTATTGGTGGACTCGAATGAAGCGAGAAATTGCTCAATTCGTGAATGAATGTGATGTCTGCCGAAGAGTGAAAGCAGAACACCAACGACCAGCTGGTCTCCTCCAACCTCTTGCTATCCAGAATGGAAGTTTGATCATATCGAAATGGACTTCGTGACTGGATTTCCCAAGTCCAAGCGCGGAAATGATGCTATCTTCGTTGTCATCGACAAGCTCTCTAAAGTGGCTCATTTCCTTCCTATCAAAGAATCCATCACAGCAGCTCAGCTGGCAGAGCTCTACACCTCCAGAATTGTCTCCTTGCACGGCATTCCACAATTGATTTCTTCTGATCGTGGAAGCATCTTCACCTCTAAGTTCTGGGACTCCTTCCAGAAGGCCATGGGCACAAACATTCGCTTCAGCACAGCTTTCCATCCTCAAACTAGTGGCCAAGTCGAGCGAGTCAATCAAATTCTTGAAGATATGCTCAGGGCTTGTGTCATTTCCTTTGGCATGAAATGGGAAGATTGTCTTCCTTATGCTGAATTCTCCTACAACAACAGCTTCCAAGCGAGTTCGGGCAAGGCCCCATTCGAGATTCTCTATGGCAGAAAGTGCCGTACTCCTCTCAATTGGTCAGAGACTGGTGAACGCCAACTTCTTGGCAATGACTTAATCACTGAAGCTGAAGAAATGTGTAAAGTCATCCGTGATAATCTCAAAGCCGCGCAATCGCGTCAGAAGAGCTACTATGATAGTAAGCATCGTGATTTGGCTTTCGAGATCGGAGACCATGTCTACCTCCGCGTCTCTCCAATGAAAGGCACTCGTCGCTTCGGTATCAAAGGGAAGCTTGCCCCTAGATACGTGGGTCCTTTCAAGATCATTGGCAAAAGAGGCGACCTCGCCTATCAACTTGAGCTTCCTTCCAACTTCGCGAACGTGCACGATGTGTTCCACGTGTCACAGCTCCGCAAGTGCTTCAAGACGCCTGAGCGCACTATCAACTTCGAAGAGATTGACCTCCAAGAAGATTTGTCTTATCATGAGCACCCAGTTGCTATTCTTGAAGAAACTGAGCGCAAGACTCGCAACAAGTCAATCAAATTCCTGAAAGTGAAGTGGTCGCACCATTCCGACCGGGAAGCCACCTGGGAACGCGAGGACCATCTCCGTTCCGAATATCCGGAGTTCTTTCAGTCCTAGATCTCGGGACGAGATCCTCTCGTAGTGGTGGAGTGTTGTAACACCCCGCATGTAACTTGCCATATTTGTAACTCCGACTCTTGCCATTTCCGGCTATGTGTTATGATTTTCCCTCCGTTGTCGGGTTTTGTCTTTCGTTTTGTATTTTGTCATGTCATGCATTTTCTTATCATGTGCATTGCATTCGCATACGTGTTCGTCTCATGCATCCGAGCATTTTCCCCGTTGTCCGTTTTCCAATCCGGCGCTCCTATCTCCTCCGGTGCACCCCTCTAGTTTTCTTTCGTGTGCGTGTGTCAAACTTTCTCGGAATGGACCGAGGCTTGTCAAGTGGTCTCCTTATACCACCCGGAGACTACCGGTCAAGTTTCGTTCCATTCGGAGGTCGTTTGGTACTCCAACGGTTAACCGGGCATCCGCAAAGTCCATTTGAGTGTCCAGCAAAAACCCCTCTAAAACCAGCCCAAAACCCACCAAACTCTCTTCCATGCTCTAGGTTGTTCGATCACGATCGTGTGGGCGAAAACCGCACCTCATTTGGAGTCTCCTAGCTCCCTTTACCTATATATATGTGGGCATCCCGAATTACAACCGCAGTCCAAACCCTAAAAAATCCCTCCGCGCCGCCGGACGCGTCCGTACCCCGCCGGCACATCCGCCGCCGCGCCCCGTCCAATCCCATGGTGACACGTGTCATCGCCGGCCTCCCACCGCCGCGGCCCGCCGGCCCGCCGCCGGCCCGCGGCCCGCGCGCGCCCGCGCGCCCCCCGCGCGCCCGCCGCGCCCCCCCGCGGCGCGCCTCCGCGCCGCCCGCCGCGCCGCCGCCGGCCCCGCCGCCGCCGCCGCCGCCCCCGGCGCCGCGGCCTCCCGCGCGCCCGCCCTCCGGCCCCGCCGCCGGCTCCCTCCTCCTCGCCGCCCCTCCTCTCCCCCCCGGCGAGCGCCCCGACCCGAGCCGAGCTCGCCGATCGATCCGATCTGGTAGCCCGTTGATTCTCGCCCCTTTTTTCTAAGTCTGGATTTTCTCAGCTTGCTCCTGTTCGTGATGCGATAACTTGTGCATGTAGCTCCGATTCGCGCGTGTAATATGTCAAATTGTTCGCCTCGTGATGCTCTTCATTTTGTTCAATTGCACCATGTTCATTAGAGGTCATCTTGATGCCCAAATCTTCGTTGGAAGAGGGCTAGTTGCTGTTATCTCTGGTTCTTATCAGAACTTGGAGATTGTCACATTTTTGTATCAGTTAATCTGTGCATTTTTTGAGCATGAGCTCTACATGTGTTTTGAAGTATGCCATGCCATCTTTCCAGTGGTGTAGTCCATGTATTTTTGTGATCTCTGTGCTGACTAGCACAAGCATGCAAAGTAGGCCCCGTAATAATTCTGATTTCAGGGACGGTGATTTCTGTCCTTGTCTGCTGTAATTTTGTTGCCATGTAAACTTGTTGCTACAGAGAGATCCATGCATATTTTGGAGATATTCAGTAAGGATGTTTTGTATCTATAGTTGTAATAGATCCATTCCTGCAATTGTTTGCAATTATGGAGTCCCATAGCCTGACTCAATCTTGCTCTACTTTTGCTATAAAATATTTCTGGCAGATTCTTAACATGATATGCATTTTTGCCAAGCTTATTGTAGTTGATCCATACATGCTATGTAATTGTTCTTGCCATGGATAGCTTCATAAACATGCCATCTTGCTGTAGGTATGCTTGGTTTTGGCATGCATTGCTCTGTAGTGAGTGCATCAAGCTCACAAAGAGGCCTACATATTAATATTTCTGCCATGCTCTGTTTTCTGCCAGTCTGAAACCTGATAACGAAACTTGCTATGTTTACATGCTTGCCACCATATCTTCTGGTCCTTTTTGGCTTATGGTCAGTAAGGGACTTTTGTCATGTGGATTTAGTAGAACACTTCCATGCCTTGTTTTGCTATGTTAAGTTCCTGTAGCATGTTGATTTCGTGCTCTGAACATTGCTACCTGATGCTGTTTTCTGCCATGTCCAGTTTTTCACCAAGTCTGTGAACCTGTAATCTTTTGCACTTTTGCCATGCTTGTTTGAGCTTGATATGTTGAGAACTGGCCGTAGCTCAGTGTTCATCTTCTGTCAAGCATCTCCTGTAGTTTACTGCCATGTGCTTTGTTGCTATGTTGGGGTGCTGTAGCATTGTTACTTGTTGCATTTTAAGTGCTATCTTGCTGTTTATCGCAGATTAGTGTCATTCTTGTTTTGCTTGCCATTTGCAAACCGTGCATCCGATTCCGGTGATCTTTATATCGATTTCGACCAAAATCATCTCATCTTTCCAGTGGCATGCTTGGTTTGCCAAGTTACTGCCATGTTCATCATTTTCCTTCCGGAGCACGCATATGCATCGCATATCATATCTTGCATATCATACATGTTTTGCATCATGTTGCTTGCGCATTTCTCGTTGTTGATTGTGGTTCCGTTTGTTTGTGTTCTTGTCTTGGGTAGAGCCGGGAGACGAGTTCGTGAACGAGGAACCTGTCGAGTACGCTTACGAGGATCAAGCTTTCGACAACTCTGAGAATCTTGCAGGCAAGATGACCACCCCTCGAAATCACTTCTATCTTTGCTATGCTAGTTGTTCGCTCTATTGCCATGCTCGCTACCTATCTTTTGCTATATCATGCCTCCCATTTTAGCCATGTCAGCCCTAACCATCCTTTCCTAGCAAACCGTTATTTGGCTATGTTACCGCTTTTGCTCAGCCCCTCTTATAGCGTTGCTAGTTGCAGGTGAAGTTGAAGTTGTTCCATGTCGGAACATGGATATGTTGGGTTATCACAATATCTCTTATTTAATTAATGCATCTATATATTTTGGTAAAGGGTGGAAGGCTCGGCCTTATGCCTGGTGTTTTGTTCCACTCTTGCCGCCCTAGTTACTGTTATACCGGGATTATGTTCCTTGAGTTTGCGTTCCTTACGCGGTCGGGTGATTTATGGGACCCCCTTGACAGTTCGCCTTGAATAAAACTCCTCCAGCAAGGCCCAACCTTGGTTTTACCATTTGCGACCTATACCTTTTTCCCCCGGGTTTTCTAGAGCCCGAGGGTCATCTTTATTTTAAACCCCCGGGCCAGTGTTCCTCTGAGTGCTGGTCCAAACTAGAGCCCTTTGTAGCGCCACCTTGGGGAAACTCGAGGATTGGTTTTAGTTGTACGGACTGCTCATCCGGTGTGCCCTGAGAACGAGATATGTGCAGCTCCTATCGGGATTTGTCGGCACATTCGGGCGGCTTTGCTGGTCTTGTTTTACCATTGTCGAGATGTCTTGTAAACCGGGATTCCGAGACTGATTGGGTCTTTCCGGGAGAAGGTTTATCCTTCGTTGACCGTGAGAGCTTATGATGGGCTAAGTTGGGACACCCCTGTAGGGTATTATCTTTCGAAAGCCGTGCCCGCGGTTATGAGGCAGATGGGAATTTGTTAATGTCCGGTTGTAGATAACTTGTCACTTGACCCAAGTAAAACACATCAACTGCGTGTGTAGCCGTGATGGTCTCTTCTCGGCGGAGTCCGGGAAGTGAACACGGTCTGAGTTATGTATGACGTAAGTAGGTGTTCAGGATCACTTCTTGGTCATTGCTAGATGACGTCCGTTCCGTTGCTTCTCTTCTCGCTCTCATTTGCGCAAGTTAGCCACCATATATGCTTTTGCCGCTGCAGCTCCACCTCTTTACACCATCCTTTTCCTATAAGCTTAAATAGTCTTGATCTCGCGGGTGTGAGATTGCTGAGTCCCCGTGACTCACAGATTCTACCAAAACAGTTGCAGGTGCCGACGATGCCAGTGCAGATGATGGCGTCGATCTCAAGTGGGAGTTCGACGAGGAACGTGGTCGTTACTATGTGTCTTTTCCTGATGATCAGTAGTGGAGCCCAGTTGGGACGATCGGGGATCTAGCATTTGGGGTTGTCTTTTTTTATCTGGATTTTGACCGTAGTCGGTCTATATGATTGTATTTTGGATGATGTATGAATAATATTTATGTATTGTGTGAAGTGGCGATTGAAAGCCAACTCTTTATCCCATTCTTGTTCATTACATGGGATTGTGTGAAGATGACCCTTCTTGCGACAAAACCACTATGCGGTTATGCCTCTAAGTCGTGCCTCGACACGTGGGAGATATAGCCGCATCGTGGGTGTTACATAGCTGCATCTACAAGATGACATAGAGATTTGTAAAGCACACACGGATCTGGAAGGTTCAGATCCATTGACTAAAAACCTCTCTCACAAGCGAGATATGAACAAAGTCCATGGGTGTTGGATTCATTACAATCATATAGTGATGTCAACTAGATTATTGACTCTACTGCAAGTGGGAGACTGTTGGAAATATGCCCTAGAGGCAATAATAAAATGGTTATTATTGTATTTCCTTGTTCATGATAATTGTCTATTGTTCATGCTATAATTGTATTAACTGGAAACCGTAATACATGTGTGAATACATAGACCACAACATGTCCCAAGTAAGCCTCTAGTTGACTAGCTCGTTGATCAATAGATGGTTATGGTTTCCTGACCATGGACATTGGATGTCATTGATAACGGGATCACATCATTAGGAGAATGATGTGATGGACAAGACCCAATCCTAAGCATAGCACAAGATCGTGTAGTTCGTTTGCTAAGAGCTTTTCTAATGTCAAGTATCGCTTCCTTAGACCATGAGATTGTGCAACTCCCGGATACCGTAGGAATGCTTTGGGTGTGCCAAACGTCACAACGTAACTGGGTGGCTATAAAGGTGCACTACAGGTATCTCCGAAAGTGTCTGTTGGGTTGGCACGAATCGAGATTGGGATTTGTCACTCCGTATGACGGAGAGGTATCTCTGGGCCCACTCGATAATGCATCATCATAATGAGCTCAATGTGACTAATGAGTTAGCCACGTGATCATGCGTTATGGAACGAGTAAAGAGACTTGCCGGTAACGAGATTGAACAAGGTATAGGGATACCGATGATCGAATCTCGGGCAAGTAACATACCGATAGACAAAGGGAATTGTATACGGGATTGATTGAATCCCCGACATCGTGGTTCATCTAATGAGATCATCGTGGAACATGTGGGAGCCAACATGGGTATCCAGACCCCACTGTTGGTTATCGACCGGAGAACGTCTCGGTCATGTGTGCATGGTTCCTGAACCCGTAGGGTCTACACACTTAAGGTTCGGTGACGCTAGAGTTGTTATGGGAAATAGTATGTGGTTACCGAAGGTTGTTCGGAGTCCCGGATGAGATCCCGGACATGACGAGGAGCTCCGGAATGGTCCGGAGGTGAAGATCGGTATATTGGACGAAGGGTATTGGAGTCCGGAATTGTTCCGGGGGTACCAGGCTATGGCCAGCATGTCCGAAAGGGGTTTCGGAGGCCCCGGCAAGCGTTGGGGGGCCTTATGAGCCAAGGGGAAGGGGCAAACCAGCCCACTAAGGGGCTATGCGCCCCTCCCAAGCCCTCTCACGTAACCAGGAGAGGTGGGGGCGCCACCCCTAGGGCAGCCGCCCCTCCCGGCTTGGGGGGCAAGTTTCCTAGGGGGTCGGGGCGCCCAAACCCATCTAGGGTTTCCCCTGGACGCTGCCTCCTCCTCTAGATCCATCTAGAGGGGCCGGCCCCCTCTCCCCTTTCCCCTATATATAGTGAGGGGGTGGGAGGGCAGCCGCACCACATCCAAGGCGCAGCCCTCCTCCTCCCGTGAAGCTTGGCAAAGCTCTGCCGGAGAACCACGAGCTCCATTGCCACCACGCCGTCGTGCTGCTGGAGTTCTCCCTCAACTTCTCCTCTCCCCTTGCTGGATCAAGAAGGAGGAGATGTCCCCGGGCTGTACGTGTGTTGAACGCGGAGGCGCCGTCCGTTTGGCGCTAGATCGGATCTTCCGCGATTTGAATCGCTGCGAGTACGACTCCATCAACCGCGTTCTTGTAACACTTCCGCTTAGCGATCTTCAAGGGTATGAAGATGCACTCCCTCTCTCTCGTTGCTAGCATCTCCTAGATTGATCTTGGTGACACGTAGGAAAATTTTGAATTATTGCTACGTTACCCAACAGTGGGACTATCATTATCAACCTTACATTTCTTGGCATTCCCACTATGAATATGTGTAACATCACGTTCGAGATTCATTAAGAATAAACCATTGACCAGCGGGGCATGACCATAAAACATATCTCTCATATAAATAGAACAACCATTATTCTCGGATTTAAATGAGTAGCCATCTCGCATTAAACGAGATCCCGATACAAAGTTCATACTCAAAGCTGGCACTAAATAACAATTATTGAGGTTTAAAACTAGTCCGGTAGGTAAATGTAGAGGTAGCGTGCCGACGGCGAGCACATCGACCTTGGAACCATTCCCGATGCGCATCGTCACCTCGTCCTTCGCCAGTCTCCGCTTATTCCGTAGCTCCTGCTTTGAGTTACAAATATGAGCAACCGCACCGGTATCAAATGTTGGAAATATGCCCTAGAGGCAATAATAAAATGGTTATTATTGTATTTCCTTGTTCATGATAATTGTCTATTGTTCATGCTATAATTGTATTAACTGGAAACCGTAATACATGTGTGAATACATAGACCACAACATGTCCCTAGTAAGCCTCTAGTTGACTAGCTCGTTGATCAATAGATGGTTATGGTTTCCTGACCATGGACATTGGATGTCATTGATAACGGGATCACATCATTAGGAGAATGATGTGATGGACAAGACCCAATCCTAAGCATAGCACAAGATCGTGTAGTTCGTTTGCTAAGAGCTTTTCTAATGTCAAGTATCGTTTCCTTAGACCATGAGATTGTGCAACTCCCGGATACCATAGGAATGCTTTGGGTGTGCCAAACGTCACAACGTAACTGGGTGGCTATAAAGGTGCACTACAGGTATCTCCGAAAGTGTCTGTTGGGTTGGCACGAATCGAGACTGGGATTTGTCACTCCGTATGACGGAGAGGTATCTCTGGGCCCACTCGGTAATGCATCATCATAATGAGCTCAATGTGACTAATGAGTTACCCAAGGGATCATGCGTTACAGAACGAGTAAAGAGACTTGCCGGTAACGAGATTGAACGAGGTATTCGGATACCGACGATCGAATCTCGGGCAAGTAACATACCGATAGACAAAGGGAATTGTATACGGGATTGATTGAATCCCCGACATCGTGGTTCATCCGATGAGATCATCGTGGAACATGTGGGAGCCAATATGGGTATCCAGATCCCGCTATTGGTTATTGGCCGGAGAGGTGTCTCGGTCATGTCTGCATGGTTCCCGAACCCGTAGGGTCTACACACTTAAGGTTCGGTGACGCTAGAGTTGTTATGGGAAATAGTATGTGGTTACCGAAGGTTGTTCGGAGTCCCGTATGAGATCCCGAACATGACGAGGAGCTCCGGAATGGTCCGGAGGTGAAGATCGGTATATTGGACGAAGGGTATTGGAGTCCGGAATTGTTCCGGGGGTACCAGGCTATGGCCAACATGACCGAAAGGTGTTTCGGGAGCCCCGGCAAGTGTTGGAGGGCCTCATGGGCCAAAGGGGAAGGGGCAAACCAGCCCACTAAGGGGTGGTGCACCCCCCACACCCTTTCCCACGTAACTTGGGGAGGTGGGGCGCCTCCACCTGGCTTGGGAGGCAAGCCTCCACCTGCTTGGCTTGGGGGGCAAGTCTCCCTAGGGAGATCCAATCTGCTTGGCCGCCGCCCCCTAGGGGAAACCCTAGGGCGCCTCCCCCTCTCCCCTTGCCCCTATATATAGTGGAGGGGTGGGAGGGTAGCCGCACCTCTTCCCTTGGCGCAGCCCTCTCCTCCTCCAACTCCTCCTCTTCCTCCGTAGTGCTTAGCGAAGCTCTGCCGGAGAACCACGAGCTCCATTGCCACCACGCCGTCGTGCTGCTGGAGTTCTCCCTCAACTTCTCCTCTCCCCTTGCTGGATCAAGAAGGAGGAGACGTCCCCGGGCTGTACGTGTGTTGAGCGCGGAGGCGCCGTCCGTTCGGCGCTAGATCGGATCTTTCGCGATTTGAATCGCCGCGAGTACGACTCTATCAACCGCGTTCTTGTAACGCTTCCGCTTAGCGATCTTCAAGGGTATGAAGATGCACTCCCTCTCTCTCGTTGCTAGCATCTCCTAGATTGATCTAGGTGATACGTAGGAAAATTTTGAATTATTGCTACGTTCCCCAACAGTGGCATCATGAGCTAGGTCTATGCATAGATTCTATGCACGAGTAGAACACAAAGTAGTTGTGGGCGATGATTTGTTCAATTTGCTTACCGTTACTAGTCTTATCTTGATTCGGCGACATTGTGGGATGAAGCGGCCCGGACCGACCTTACACGTACTCTTACGTGAGACAGGTTCCGCCGACTGACATGCACTTGATGCATAAGGTGGCTAGCGGGTGTCTGTCTCTCCCACTTTAGTCGGATCGGATTCGATGAAGAGGGTCCTTATGAAGGGTAAATAGCAATTGTCATATTACCGTTATGGCTTTTGCGTAGGTAAGAAACGTTCTTGCTAGAAACCCATAGCAGCCACGTAAAACATGCAACAACAATTAGAGGACGTCTAACTTGTTTTTGCAGGGTATGCTATGTGATGTGATATGGCCAAAAGGATGTGATGAATTATATATATGTGATGTATGAGATTGATCATGTTCTTGTAATAGGAATCACGACTTGCATGTCGATGAGTATGACAACCGGCAGGAGCCATAGGAGTTGTCTTAATTTATTTGTGACCTGCGTGTCAACTGGAACGTCATGTAATTACTTTACTTTATTGCTAACCGTTAGCCATAGTAGTAAAAGCAATAGTTGGCGAGACAACTTCATGAAGACACGATGATGGACATCATGGTGTCATGCCGGTGATGAAGGTGATCATGCCGCGCCTCAAAGATGGAGATCAAAAGGCTCAAGATGATATTGGCCATATCATGTCACTTTATGATTTGCATGTGATGTTTGTCATGTTTACATCTTATTTGCTTAGAACGACCGTAGCATAAATAAGATGATCCCTCACTAAAATTTCAAGAGATGTGTTCCCTGTTGGGGAACGTAGCGGAAATTCAAAATTTTCTACGCATCACCAAGATCAATCTATGGAGTAATCTAGCACCGAGGGGAAGGGGAGTGCATCTACATACCATTGTAGATCGCGATGCGGAAGCGTTGCAAGAACGCGGATGAAGGAGTCGTACTCGTAGCGATTCAGATCGCGGTTGATTCCGATCTAAGCGCCGAACCACGGCGCCTCCGCGTTCAACACACGTGCAGCCCGGTGACGTCTCCCACGCCTTGATCCAGCAAGGAGAGAGGGAGAGGTTGGGGAAGACTCCGTCCAGCAGCAACACAACGGCATGATGGTGATGGAGGAGTGTGGCACTCCAGCAGGGCTTCGCCAAGCACTACGAGAGACGAGGAGGGAGAGGGGTAGGGCTGCGCCAAGAGAGAGATGTTCTCATGTCTATGGCAGCCCCAAACCCCCACTATATATAGGGGAAGGGGGAGGGGCTGCGCCCCCCATCTAGGGTTCCCTCCAAAGGGGTGCGGCCAGCCCTAGATGCATCTAGGGGGCGGCCAAGGGGGGAGAGAGGGGGGCGCACCACTAGGTGGGCCTTAGGCCCATCTGAGCCTAGGGTTTCCCCCTTCCCCCCTTTCCTACGCCCTGGGCCACTTGTGGGAGACGCACCAGCCCACCACACTTGGCCCACGCAGCCCTCTAGGGCCGTGGCCCCACCTGGTGGACCCCCGGGACCTTCCCGGTGGTCCCGGTACGTTACCGATAGCACACCAAAACAGGACTTCCCATATATAAATCTTTACCTCCGGACCATTCCGGAACTCCTCGTGACGTCCGGGATCTCATCCGTGACTCCGAACAACATTCGGTAACCACGTATATCTATTCCCTATAACCCTAGCGTCATCGAACCTTAAGTGTGTAGACCCTACGGGTTCGGGAACCATGCAGACATGACCGAGACGTTCTCCGACCAATAACCAACAGCGGGATCTGGATACCCATGTTGGCTCCCACATGTTCCACGATGATCTCATCGGATGAACCACGATGTCGGGGATTCAATCAATCCCGTATACAATTCCCTTTGTCAATGGTATGTTACTTGCCCGAGATTCGATCATCGCATCCCGATACCTTGTTCAATCTCGTTACCGGCAAGTCTCTTTACTCGTTCCGTAACAAATCATCCCGTGATCAGCTCCTTGGTCACATTGTGCACATTATGATGATGTCCTACCGAGTGGGCCCAGAGATACCTCTCCGTTTACACGGAGTGACAAATCCAAGTCTCGATTCGTGCCAAACCAATAGACACTTTCGGAGATACCTGTAGTGCACCTTTGTAGCCACCCAGTTACGTTGTGACGTTTGGTACACCCAAAGCATTCCTACGGTATCCGGGAGTTGCACAATCTCATGGTCTAAGGAAATGATACTTGACATTAGAAAAGCTCTTAGCAAATGAACTACACGATCTTGTGCTAGGCTTAGGATTGGGTCTTGTCCATCACATCATTCTCCTAATGATGTGATCCCGTTATCAACGACATCCAATGTCCATGGTTAGGAAACCGTAACCATCTATTGATCAACGAGCTAGTCAACTAGAGGCTTACTAGGGACATGGTGTTGTCTATGTATCCACATATGTATCTGAGTTTCCTATCAATACAATTTTAGCATGGATAATAAACGATTATCATGAACAAGGAAATATAATAATAACCAATTTATTATTGCCTCTAGGGCATATTTCCAACAGTCTCCCACTTGCACTAGAGTCAACAATCTAGTTCACATCACTATGTGATTAACACTCAATGAGTTCTGGTTTGATCATGTTACGCTTGTGAGAGAGGTTATTAGTCAACGGGTCTGAACCTTTCAGATCCGTGTGTGCTTTACGAATATCTATGTCATCTTGTGGATGCTACCACGCGCTATTTGGAGCCATTTCAAATAACTGCTCTACTATACGAATCCGGTTTACTACTCAGAGTCATCTGGATTAGTGTCAAAGTTCGCATCGACGTAACCCTTTACGACGAACTCCTTTTCACCTCCATAATCGAGAAAATTCCTTAGTGCACTAGATACTAAGGATAAGTTCGACCGCTGTCATGTGATCCATTCCCGGATCACTATTGTACCCCTTGACCAACTCATGGCAAGGCACACTTCATGTGCGGTACACAGCATAGCATACTGTAGAGCCTACGTCTAAAGCATAGGGGACGACCTTCGTCCTTTCTCTCTCTTCTGCTGTGGTCAGGTCTTGAGTCTTACTCAATACTCACACCTTGTAACACAGCCAAGAACTCCTTCTTTGCTGATCTATTTTGAACTCTTTCAAAATCATGTCAAGGTGTGCGTTCTTTGAAAGTATCATCAGGCGTCTTGATCTATGTCTATAGATCTTGATGCCCAATATGTAAGCAGCTTTATCCAGGTCTTCCTTTGAAAAACTCCTTTCAAACAACCCTTTATGCTTTCCAGAAATTTTACATCATTTCGGATCAACAATATGTCATTCACATATACTTATTAGAAATGTTGTAGCGCTCCCACTCACTTTATTGTAAATACAAGTTTCTAACAAACTTTGTATAAACCCAAAAACTTTGATCACTCCATCAAAGCGTATATTCTGACTCCGAGATGCTTGCTCTAGTCCATGGAAGGATCGCTGGAGCTAGCATACCTTTTAGCATCCTTAGGATCGACAAAACCTTTCTGATTGTATCACATACAACCTTTCCTTACGAAAACTGGTAAGGAAACTTGTTTTTGACATCCATCTGCCTGATTTCATAAATGCAGCTAATGCTAACATGATTCCGACGGACTTAAGCATCGCTACGGATGAGAAAATCTCATCGTAGTCAACTCCTTGAACTTGTGAAAATACTCTTTGCCACAAGTCGAGCTTCATAGACGGTAACATTACCGTCCACGTCCGTCTTCTTCTTAAAGATCCATTTATCTCAATGGCTTGCCGATCATCGGGCAAGCTCACCAAAGTCCATGCTTTGTTCTGATACATGGATCCTATCTCAGGAGTAGTACATGTCCTTGTCGACCTACGAGGTTTGGTAGTGACTTGATCCGAAGTTTCATGATCACTATCATAAGCTTCCACTTCAATTGGTGTAGGTGCCACAGGAACAACTTCCTGTGCCCTGCTACACACTAGTTGAAGTGACGGTTCAATAACCTTATCAAGTCTCCACCATCCTCCCACTCAATTCTTTCGAGAGAAACTTTTCCTCGAGAAAGGACTCGTTTCTAGAAGCAATTACTTTTGCTTCCAGATCTGAAATAGGAGGTATACCCAACTGTTTTGGGTATTCTATGAAGATGCATTTATCCGCTTTGGATTCAAGCTTATCAGCCTGAAACTTTTCCACATAAGCATCGCAGCCCCAAACTTTTAAGAAACGACAACTTAGGTTTCTCTAAACGCTATCGTCTCAACGGAATTGCATGGTGCCCCTTTTAAAGTGAATGCGGTTCTCTCTAATGCCTAACCCATAAACGATAGTGGTAATTCGATAAGAGACATCATGGTATGCACTATATCCAATAGGGTGCAGTTATGATGTTCGGACACACCATCACACTGTGGTGTTCCAGGCGGTATTAATTGTGAAAGACTTTCCACAATGTCTTAATTGTGTGCCAAACTCGTAACTCAGATATCTCTATGATCATATCATAGACATTTTATCCTCTTGTCACGACGATCTTCAACTTCACTCTGAAATCACTTGAACCTTTCAATAATTCGGACTTGTGTTTCATCAAGTAAATATTCTCAGCATCTACTCAAATCATCTGTGAAGTAAAAACATATCGATATCCACTGCGTGCCTCAACACTCATTGGACTGCACACATCAAATGTATTACTTCCAACAAGTTGCTCTCTTGTTCCATCTTACTGAAAACGAGGCCTTTCAGTCACCTTGCCCATGTGGTATGATTTGCATGTCTCAAGTGATTCAAAATCAAGTGAGTCCAAACGATCCATCTGCATGGAGTTTCTTCATGCATATATACCAATAGACATGGTTCGCATGTCTCAATCTTTTCAAAAACGAGTGAGTCCAAAGATCCATCTACATGGAGCTTCTTCATGCGTTCTATACCAATATGACTCAAATGGCAGTGCCACAAGTATGTGGTACTATCATTACTATTTTATATCTTTTGGCACGAACATGTGTATCACTGCGAACGAGATTCATTTTAGGTGCAAGACCATTGAAGGTATTATTCAAATAAACAGAGTAACCATTATTCTCCTCAAATGAATAACCGTATTGCGATAAACATAATCCAATCATGTTTATGCTCAACGCAAACACCAAATAACAATTATTTAGGTTTAACACCAATCTCGATGGTAGAGGGAGCATGCGATACTTGATCACATCAACCTTGGAAACACTTCCAACACATATCGTCATCTCACCTTTAGCTAGTCTCCGTTTATTCCGCAGCTTTTATTTCGAGTTACTAACACTTAGCAACCGAACCGGTATCTAATACCCTGGTGCTGCTAGGGGTACTAGTAAAGTACACATTCATATAATGTATATCCAATATACTTCTGTCGACCTTGCCTGCCTTCTCATCTACCAAGTATCTAGGGTAGTTTTGCTTCAGTGACCGTTCCCCTCATTACAGAAGCACTTAGTCTCGGGTTTGGGTTCAACCTTGGGATTCTTCACTAGAGCAGCAAATGATTTGCTGTTTCATGAAGTATCCCTTCTTCCCTTGCCCTTCTTGAAACTAGTGGTTTTACTAACCATCAACAATTGATGCTCCCTTTTTGATTTCTACTTTCGCGGTGTCAAACATCGCGAGTTGCTCAAGGATCATCATATCTATCCCTGATATGTTATAGTTCATCACGAAGCTCTAATAGCTTGGTGGAAGTGACTATGGAGAACCATCACTATCTCATCTGGAAGATTAACTCCCACTCGATTCAAGCAATTGTAGTACTCAGACAATCTGAGCACATGCTCAACGATTGAGCTTTTCTCCCTTAGTTTGCAGGCTTAAGAAACTTGTCAGAGGTCTCATACCTCTTGACGTGGGCACTAGTCTGAAATCCCAATTTCAGTCTTCGGAACATCTCATATGTTCTGTGACGTTTCAAAAACGTCTTTGGTGCCACAATTCTAAACCGTTAGCATTACGCACTGAACTATCACGTAGTCATCAAAACGTGTATGTTAGATGTTTCGCAACATCTACAGACGACGCTGAGGTTCAGCACACCGAGCGGTGCATTAAGGACATAAGCCTTCTGTGCAGCAATGAGGACAATCCTTAGTTTACGGACCCAATCCACATAATTGCTACTATCAACTTTCAACTAAATTTTTCTCTAGGAACATATCTTAAACAGTAGAACTAAAGCGTAAGTTATGACATAATTTGCAAAGACCTTTTGACTATGTTCATGATAATTAAGTTCATCTGATTATTTAATGAACTCCCACTCAGATAGACATCCCTCTAGTCATCTAAGTGATACATGATCCGAGTCAAACTAGGCCGTGTCCGGTCATCACGTGAGGCGGACTAGTCATCATCGGTGAACATCTCCATGTTGATCGCATCTACTATACGACTCATGTTCGACCTTTCGATCTCTTGTGTTCCGAGGCCATGTCTGTACATGCTAGGCTCGTCAAGTCAACCTAAGTGTTTCGCATGTGTTCCGAGGCCATGTCTGTACATGCTAGACTCGTCAACGCCCGTTGTATTCGAACGTTAGAATCTATCACACCCGATCATCACGTGGTGCTTCGAAACAACGAACCTTCGCAACGGTGCACAGTTAGGGGGAACACGTCTCTTGAAATTTTAGTGAGGGATCATCTTATTTATGCTACCGTCGTTCTAAGCAAATAAGATGTAAACATGACAAACATCACATGCAAATCATAAAGTGACGTGATATGGCCAATATCATCTTGCGCCTTTAATCTCCATCTTTGAGGCGCGGCATGATCACCTTCGTCATCGGCATGACACCATGATCTCCATCATCATGATCTCCATCATCGTGTCTTCATGAAGTTGTCTCGCCAACTATTACTTCTACTACTATGGCTAACGGTTAGCAATAAAGTAAAGTAATTACATGGCGTTTTCTTTGACACGCAGGTCATACAATAAATTAAAACAACTCCTATGGCTCCTGCCGGTTGTCATACTCATCGACATGCAAGTCATGATTCCTATTACAAGAACATGATCAATCTCATACATCACATATATCATTCATCACATCCTTTTGGCCATATCACATCACATAGCATACCCTGCAAAAACAAGTTAGACGTCCTCTAATTGTTGTTGCATGTTTTACGTGGCTGCTATGGGATTCTAGCAAGAACGTTTCTTACCTACGCAAAAGCCACAACGTGATATGCCAATTTCTATTTACCCTTCATAAGGACCCTTTTCATCGAATCCGATCCGACTAAAGTGGGAGAGACAGACACCCGCTAGCCACCTTATGCAACTAGTGCATGTCAGTCGGTGGAACCTGTCTCACGTAAGTGTACGTGTAAGGTCGGTCCGGGCCGCTTCATCCCACGATACCGCCGAATCAAGATAAGACTAGTAACGGCAAGTGAATTGACAAAATTGACGCCCACAACTACTTTGTGTTCTACTCGTGCATAGAAACTACGCATAGACCTAGCTCATGATGCCACTGTGGGGAACGTAGCGGAAATTCAAAATTTTCTACGCATCACCAAGATCAATCTATGGAGTAATCTAGCAACGAGGGGAAGGGGAGTGCATCTACATACCATTGTAGATCGCGATGCGGAAGCGTTGCAAGAACGCGGATGAAGGAGTCGTACTCGTAGCGATTCAGATCGCGGTTGATTCCGATCTAAGCGTCGAACCACGGTGCCTCCGCGTTCAACACACGTGCAGCCCGGTGACGTCTCCCACGTCTGGATCCAGCAAGGAGAGAGGGAGAGGTTGGGGAAGACTCCGTCCAGCAGCAGCACAACGGCGTGCTGGTGATGGAGGAGTGTGGCACTCCAGCAGGGCTTCGCCAAGCACTACGAGAGACGAGGAGGGAGAGGGGTAGGGCTGCGCCAAGAGAGAGATGTTCTCATGTCTATGGCAGCCCCAAACTCCCACTATATATAGGGGAAGGGGGTGGGGCTGCGCCCCCATCTAGGGTTCCCCCAAAAGGGGTGCGGCCAGCCCTAGATGCATCTAGGGGGCGGCCAAGGGGGGAGAGAGGGGGGCGCACCACTAGGTGGGCCTTAGGCCCATCTGAGCCTAGGGTTTCCCCCTTCCCCCCTTTCCTGCGCCCTGGGCCCCTTGTGGGAGGTGCACCAGCCCACCACACTTGGCCCACGCAGCCCTCTGGGGCCAGTGGCCCCACCTGGTGGACCCCCGGGACCCTCCCGGTGGTCCCGGTACGTTACCGATAGCACCCGAAACTTTTCCGATGACCAAAACAGGACTTCCCATATATAAATCTTTACCTCCGGACCATTCCGGAACTCTTCGTGACGTCCGGGATCTCATCCGGGACTCCGAACAACATTCGGTAACCACGTATATCTATTCCCTATAACCCTAGCGTCATCGAACCTTAAGTGTGTAGACCCTACGGGTTCGGGAACCATGCAGACATGACCGAGATGTTCTCCGGCCAATAACCAACAGCGGGATCTGGATACCCATGTTGGCTCCCACATGTTCCATGATGATCTCATCGGATGAACCACGATGTCGGGGATTCAATCAATCCCGTATACAATTCCCTTTGTCAATCGGTATGTTACTTGCCCGAGATTCGATCGTCGATATACCGATACCTTGTTCAATCTCGTTACCGGCAAGTCTCTTTACTCGTTCCGTAACACATCATCCCGTGATCAACTCCTTGGTCACATTGTGCACATTATGATGATGTCCTACCGAGTGGGCCCAGAGATACCTCTCCGTTTACACGGAGTGACAAATCCCAGTCTCGATTCGTGCCAACCCAACAGACACTTTCGGTGATACCTGTAGTGCACCTTTATAGCCACCCAGTTACGTTGTGACGTTTGGTACACCCAAAGCATTCCTACGGTATCCGGGAGTTGCACAATCTCATGGTCTAAGGAAATGATACTTGACATTAGAAAAGCTCTTAGCGAACGAACTACACGATCTTGTGCTAGGCTTAGGATTGGGTCTTGTCCATCACATCATTCTCCTAATGATGTGATCCCGTTATCAACGACATCCAATGTCCATGGTCAGGAAACCGTAACCATCTATTGATCAACGAGCTAGTCAACTAGAGGCTTACTAGGGACATGGTGTTGTCTATGTATCCACATATGTATCTGAGTTTCCTATCAATACAATTTTAGCATGGATAATAAACGATTATCATGAACAAGGAAATATAATAATAACCAATTTATTATTGCCTCTAGGGCATATTTCCAACATTCCCCCTAACTGTGCACCATTGCGAAGGTTCGTTGTTTCGAAGCACCACGTGATGATCGGGTGTGATAGATTCTAACGTTCGCATACAACGGGTGTAAGCCAGATTTACACATGCGAAACACTTAGGTTGACTTGACGAGCCTAGCATGTACAGACATGGCCTCGGAACACAAGAGACCGAAAGGTCGAACATGAGTCGTATAGTAGATATGATCAACATGGAGATGTTCATCGATGATGACTAGTCCGTCTCACGTGATGATCGGACACGGCCTAGTTGACTCGGATCATGTATCACTTAGATGACTAGAGGGATGTCTATCTGAGTGGGAATTCATTAAATAATTTGATTAGATGAACTTAATTATCATGAACATAGTCAAAAGGTCTTTGCAAATTATGTCGTAGCTTACGCTTTAGTTCTACTAAGATATGTTCCTAGAGAAAATTTAGTTGAAAGTTGATAGTAGCAATTATGCGGACTGGGTCCGTAAACTGAGGATTGTCCTCATTGCTGCACAGAAGGCTTATGTCCTTAATGCACCGCTCGGTGTGCTGAACCTCGAGCGTTGTTTGTGGATGTTGCGAACATCTGGCATACACGTTTTGATGACTACGTGATAGTTCAGTGCGTAATGTTAAACGGTTTAGAATTGAGGCACCGAAGACATTTTGAAACGTCGCGGAACATATGAGATGTTCCAAGAGCTGAAATTGGGATTTTAGGCTCGTGCCCACGTCAAGAGGTGTGAGACCTCCGACAAGTTTCTTAAGCCTGCAAACTAAGGGAGAAAAGCTCAATCGTTGAGCATGTGCACGGATTGTCTGAGTACTACAATCGCTTGAATCGAGTGGGAGTTGTCTTCCAGATGAGATAGTGATGGTTCTCCAAAGTCACTGCCACCAAGCTACTAGAGCTTTGTGGTGAACTATAACATATCAGGGATAGATATGATGATCCTTGAGCTATTCGCGATGTTTGACACCGCGAAAGTAGAAATCAAGTAGGAGCATCAATTGTTGATGGTTAGTAAAACCACTAGTTTCAAGAAGGGCAAGGGAAAGAAGGGATAGTTCATGAAACGGCAAATCAGTTGCTGCTCTAGTGAACAAACCCAAGGTAGAACCCAAACCCGAGACTAAGTGCTTCTGTAATGAGGGGAACGGTCACTGAAGCAGAACTACCCTAGATACTTGGTAGATGAGAAGGCTGGTAAGGTCGACAGAAGTATATTGGATATACATTATATTGATGTGTACTTTACTAGTACTCCTAGTAGCACCAGGGTATTAGATACCGGTTCGGTTGCTAAGTGTTGGTAACTCGAAATAAAAGGCTACGGAATAAATGGAGACTAACGAAAGGTGAGATGACGATATGTGTTGGAAGTGTTTCCAAGGTTGATGTGATCAAGCTCCCTCTACCATCGAGATTGGTGTTAAACCTAAATAATTGTTATTTGGTGTTTGCGTTGAGCATAGACATGATTGGATTATGTTTATCGCAATACGGTTATTCATTTAAGGAGAATAATGGTTACTCTGTCTATTTGAATAATACCTTCAATGGTCTTGCACCTAAAATGAATGGTTTATTGAATCTCGATCGTAGTGATACACATGATCATGCCAAAAGATATAAGATAGTAATGATAGTACCACATACTTGTGGCACTGCCACTTGAGTCATATTGGCATAAAACGCATGAAGAAGCTCCATGTTGATGGATCTTTGGACTCACTCATTTTTGAAAAGATTGAGACATGTGAACCATGTCTATTGGTATATATGCATGAAGAAACTCCATACAGATGGATCATTTGGACTCACTTGATTTTGAATCACTTGAGACATGCAAATCATACCACATGGGCAAGATGATTGAAAGGCCTCGTTTTCAGTGAGATGGAACAAGAGAGCAACTTGTTGGAAGTAATACATTTTGATGTGTGTAATCCAATGAGTGCTGAGGCACGCAGTGGATATCGTTATGTTCTTACTTCACAGATGATTTGAGTAGATGCTGAGTATATTTACTTGATGAAACACAAGTCTGAATTATTGAAAGGTTCAAGTAATTTCAGAGTGAAGTTGAAGATCGTCGTGACAAGAGGATAAAAATGTCTATGATATGATCATAGAGATGAATATCTGAGTTACGAGTTTGGCACACAATTAAGAAATTGTGGAAATTGTTTCACGACTAATACCGCCTAGAACACCATAGTGTGATGGTGTGTCCGAACATCATAACTGCACCCTATTGGATATAGTGCATACCATGATGTCTCTTATCGAATTACCACTATCGTTTATGGGTTAGGCATTAGAGACAACCGCATTCACTTTAAATAGGGCACCATGCAATTCCGTTGAGACGACACCGTATGAACTATGGTTTAAGAAACCTAAGCTGTCGTTTCTTAAAAGTTTGGGGCTGCGACGCTTATGTGAAAAAGTTTCAGGCTGATAAGCTCGAACCCAAAGCGGATAAATGCATCTTCATAGAATACCCAAAACAGTTGGGTATACCTCTTATTTCAGATCTGGAAGCAAAAGTGATTGTTTCTAGAAACGGGTCCTTTCTCGAGGAAAAGTTTCTCTCGAAAGAATTGAGTGGGAGGATGGTGGAGATTTGATGAGGTTATTGAAACGTCACTTCAACTAGTGTGTAGCAGGGCACAGGAAGTTGTTCCTGTGGCACCTATACCGATTGAAGTGGAAGCTTATGATAGTGATCATGAAACTTCGGATCAAGTCACTACCAAACCTCGTAGGTCGACAAGGATGCGTACGACTTCAGAGTGGTACGTAATCCTGTCTTGGAAGTCATGTTGCTAGACAACAATGAACCTACGAGCTATGGAGAAGCGATGGTGGGCCCAGATTCCGACGAATGGCTCGAGGCCAAAAAATCCGAGAGAGGATCCATGTATAAAAACAAAGTATAGACTTTGGAAGAACTACTTGATGGTCGTAAGGCTGTTGGGTGCAGATGGATTTTAAAAGGAAGACGGAGAATGATGGTAAGTGTCACCATTAAGAAAGCTCGACTTGTCGTTAAGATGTTTTCTGACAAGTTCAAGGAGTTGACTACGATGAGATTTTCTCACTCGTAGCGATGCTAAGAGTCTGTTGGAACTATATTAGCAGTTACTGCATTATTTATGAAATCTTGCAGATAGGATGTCAAAAACATTGTTTCCTCGACGATTTTCTTGAGGAAAGGTTGTATGTGATACAACCAGAAGGTTTTGTCAATCCTGAAAGATGCTAACAAGTATGCAAAGCTCCAGCAATCCTTCTAAGGACTGGAGTAAGCATCTCGGAGTTGGAATGTACGCTTTGATGAGATGATCAAAGATTTTGGGTTTTTACAAAGTTTATGAGAAACTTGTATTTCCAAAGAAGTGAGTGGGAGCACTATAGAATTTTTATGAGTATATGTTGTTAACATATTGTTGATCAGAAATGATGTAGAATATCTGGAAAGCATACGGGGTTATTTGAAAAGTGTTTTTCAATGGAAAACCTAGATTAAGCTACTTGAACATTGAGCATCAAGATCTATAAGGATAGATCAAAAACGCTTAATAGTACTTTCAAATGAATACATACCGTGACAAGATTTTGAAGGAGTTCAAAATAGATCAGCAAAGAAGGAGTTCTTGGCTGTGTTACAGGGTGTGAGTATTGAGTAAGACTCAAGACCTGACCACGGCAGAAGAGAGAGAAAGGACGAAGGCCGTCCCCTATGCTTTAGACGTAGGCTCTACAGTATGCTATGCTGTGTACCGCACCTGAAGTGTGCCTTGTGTTGGAGATCGTTCCAGAGTTTTAAAATTTTCTACGCATCACCAAGATCCATCTATGGAGTTTACTAGCAACGAGAAGGAAGGAGTGCATCTACATACCCTTGTAGATCGCGAGCGGAAGCGTTCAAGTGAACGGGGTTGATGGAGTCGTACTCGTCGTGATCCAAATCACCGATGACCGAGCGCCGAACGGACAGCACCTCCGCGTTCAACACACGTACGGAGCAGCGACGTCTCCTCCTTCTTGATCCAGCAAGGGGGAAGGAGAGGTTGATGGAGATCCAGCGGCACGACGGCGTGGTGGTGGAAGTAGCGGGGATCCCGGCAGGGCTTCGCCAAGCGCAAGCGAGAGGCAGAGGTGTCACGGGAGGGAGAGGGAGGCGCCAGGGGCTGGTGTGCGGCTGCCCTCCCTCCCCCCACTATTTATAGGGGTCCTGGGGCGGGGGCGCCGGCCCCCTGGAGATCCCATCTGAGGGGGGGCGGTGGCCAAGTGGGTGGCTTGCCCCCCAAGCCAAGTGGGGCGCCCCCTACCCCCAGGGTTTCCAACCCTAGGCGCAGGGGAGGCCCAAGGGGGGCGCACCAGCCCACCAGTGGCTGGTTCCCCTCTCCACTTTAGCCTATGGGGCCCTCCGGGACAGGTGGCCCCACCCGGTGGACCCCCGGGACCCTTCCGGTGGTCCCGGTACAATACCGATAACCCCCGAAACTTTCCTGGTGGCCGAAACTGGACTTCCTATATATAATTCTTCACCTCCGGACCATTCCGGAACTCCTCGTGACGTCCGGGATCTCATCCGGGACTCCGAACAACTTTCGGGTTTCCGCATACTAATATCTCTACAACCCTAGCGTCACCGAACCTTAAGTGTGTAGACCCTACGGGTTCGGGAGACATGCAGACATGACCGAGACGACTCTCCGGTCAATAACCAACAGCGGGATCTGGATACCCATGTTGGCTCCCACATGTTCCACGATGATCTCATCGGATGAACCACGATGTCGAGGATTCAATCAATCCCGTATACAATTCCCTTTGTCAATCGGTACGTTACTTGCCCGAGATTCGATCGTCGGTATCCCAATACCTCGTTCAATCTCGTTACCGGCAAGTCACTTTACTCGTACCGTAATGCATGATCCCGTGACCAAACACTTGGTCACATTGAGCTCATTATGATGATGCATTACCGAGTGGGCCCAGAGATACCTCTCCGTCATACGGAGTGACAAATCCCAGTCTCGATCCGTGTCAACTCAACAGACACTTTCAGAGATACCTGTAGTGTACCTTTATAGTCACCCAGTTACGTTGTGACGTTTGGTACACCCAAAGCACTCCTACGGCATCCGGGAGTTACACGATCTCATGGTCTAAGGAAATGATACTTGACATTGGAAAAGCTCTAGCAAACGAACTACACGATCTTTGTGCTATGCTTAGGATTGGGTCTTGTCCATCACATCATTCTCCTAATGATGTGATCCCGTTATCAATGACATCCAATGTCCATAGTCAGGAAACCATGACTATCTGTTGATCAACGAGCTAGTCAACTAGAGGCTCACTAGGGACATGTTGTGGTCTATGTATTCACACATGTATTACGATTTCCGGATAACACAATTATAGCATGAACAATAGACAATTATCATGAACAAGGAAATATAATAATAACCATTTTATTATTGCCTCTAGGGCATATTTCCAACAGTCTCCCACTTGCACTAGAGTCAATAATCTAGTTACATTGTGATGAATCGAACACCCATAGAGTTCTGGTGTTGATCATGTTTTGCTCTAGGGAGAGGTTTAGTCAACGGATCTGCTACATTCAGGTCCGTATGTACTTTACAAATATCTATGTCTCCATTTTGAACACTTTCACGAATGGAGTTGAAGCGACGCTTGATATGCCTGGTCTTCCTGTGAAACCTGGGCTCCTTGGCAAGGGCAATAGCTCCAGTTTTGTCACAGAAGAGAGTCATCGGGCCCGACGCATTGGGAATCACCCCTAGGTCGGTAATGAACTCCTTCATCCAGATTGCTTCTTGTGCTGCCTCTGAGGCTGCCATGTACTCCGCTTCACATGTAGATCCCGCCACGACGCTTTGCTTGCAACTGCACCAGCTTACTGCCCCTCCATTCAAAATATACACGTATCCGGTTTGTGACTTAGAGTCATCCAGATCTGTGTCGAAGCTAGCGTCGACGTAACCCTTTACGACGAGCTCTTCGTCACCTCCATATACGAGAAACATATCCTTAGTCCTCTTCAGGTACTTCAGGATATTCTTGACCGCTGTCTAGTGTTCCATGCCGGGATTACTTTGGTACCTTCCTACCAAACTTACGGCAAGGTTTACATCAGGTCTGGTACACAGCATGGCATACATAATAGACCCTATGGCCAAGGCATAGGGGATGACACTCATCTTTTCTCTATCTTCTTCCGTGGTCGGGCATTGAGCCATGCTCAATTGCACACCTTGCAATACAGGCAAGGACCCCTTCTTGGACTGATCCATATTGAACTTCTTCAATATCTTGTCAAGGTACGTACTCTGTGAAAGACCAATGAGGCGTCTTGATCTATCTCTATAGATCTTGATGCCTAATATATAAGCAGCTTCTCCAAGGTCCTTCATTGAAAAACACTTATTCAAATAGGCCTTTATACTTTCCAAGAATTCTATATCATTTCCCATCAATAGTATGTCATCCACATATAATATGAGAAATGCTACAAAGCTCCCACTCACTTTCTTATAAACACAGGCTTCTCCATAAGTCTGTGTAAACCCAAACGCTTTGATCATCTCATCAAATCGAATGTTCCAACTCCGAGATGCTTGCACCAGCCCATAGATGGAGCGCTGGAGCTTGCATACCTTGTTAGCATTCTTAGGATCGACAAAACCTTCCGGCTGCATCATATACAATTCTTCCTTAAGAAAGCCGTTAAGGAATGCCGTTTTGATGTCGATTTGCCATATCTCATAATCATAGAATGTGGCAATTGCTAACATGATTCGGACGGACTTCAGCTTCGCTACGGGTGAGAAAGTCTCATCGTAGTCAACCCCTTGAACTTGTCGATAACCCTTAGCGACAAGTCGAGCCTTATAGATGGTCACGTTACCATCCGCGTCTGTCTTCTTCTTAAAGATCCATTTATTTTCTATGGCTCGCCGATCATCGGGCAAGTCAGTCAAAGTCCATACTTCGTTTTCATACATGGATCCTATCTCGGATTGCATGGCTTCAAGCCATTTGCTGGAATCTGGGCCCGCTATCGCTTCTTCATAGTTCGAAGGTTCACTGTTGTCTAACAACATGATTTCCAGGACAGGGTTGCCGTATCACTCTGGTGCGGAACGTGTCCTTGTGGACCTACGAAGTTCAGCAGTAACTTGATCCGAAGCTTCATGATCATCATCATTAACTTCCTCCCTGGTCGGTGTAGGCACCATAGGAACATCTTCCCGCACTGCGCTACTTTCCGGTTCGGAATGGGTGACTATCACCTCATCAAGTTCCACTTTCCTCCCACTTATTTCTTTCGAGAGAAACTCTTTCTCCAGAAAGGACCCATTCTTGGAAACAAAGATTTTGCCTTCGGATCTGAGGTAGAAGGTATACCCAATGGTTTCCTTAGGGTATCCTATGAAGGCGCATTTTTCCGACTTGGGTTCGAGCTTTTCAGGTTGAAGTTTCTTGACATAAGCATCGCATCCCCAAACTTTTAGGAACGATAGCTTAGGTTTCTTCCCAAACCATAATTCATACGGTGTCGTCTCAACAAATTTCGACGGAGCCCTATTTAAAGTGAATGCGGCAGTCTCTAAAGCATAGCCCCAAAATGAGAGCGGTAGATCGGTAAGAGACATCATAGATCGCACCATATCCAATAGAGTGCGATTATGACGTTCGGACACACCATTTCGCTGAGGTGTTCCAGGCGGCGTGAGTTGTGAAACTATTCCAACTTTCCTTAAGTGTGTGCCATATTCGTGACTTAAATATTCCCCTCCACGATCTGATCGTAAGAACTTTATTTTCCTGTCACGTTGATTCTCAACCTCACTCTGAAATTCCTTGAACTTTTCAAAGGTCTCAGACTTGTGTTTCATTAGGTAGACATACCCATATCTACTTAAGTCATCAGTGAGAGTGAGAACATAACGATAGCCACCGTGAGCCTCAACACTCATTGGACCGCACACATCGGTATGTATGATTTCTAATAAGTTGGTTGCTCGCTCCATTGTTCCGGAGAACGGAGTCTTGGTCATTTTGCCCATGAGGCATGGTTCGCATGTGTCAAATGATTCATAATCGAGAGACTCTAAAAGTCCATCAGCATGGAGCTTCTTCATGCGCTTGACACCAATGTGACCAAGGCGGCAGTGCCACAAGTATGTGGGACTATCGTTATCAACTTTACATCTTTTGGTATTCACACTATGAATATGTGTAACATCACGTTCGAGATTCATTAAGAATAAACCATTAACCAGCGGGGCATGACCATAAAACATATCTCTCATATAAATAGAACAACCATTATTCTTGGATTTAAATGAGTAGCCATCTCGAATTAAACGAGATCCAGATACAATGTTCATGCTCAAAGCTGGCACTAAATAACAATTATTGAGGTTTAAAACTAATCCCGTAAGTAAATGCAGAGGTAGCGTGCCGACGGCGATCACATCGACCTTGGAACCATTCCCGACGCGCATCGTCACCTCGTCCTTTGCCAGTCTCCGCTTATTCCGCAGCTCCTGTTTTGAGTTACAAATATGAGCAACCGCACCGGTATCAAATACCCAGGAGCTACTACGAGTACTGGTAAGGTACACATCAATTACATGTATATCACATATACCTTTGGTGTTGCCGGCCTTCTTGTCCGCTAAGTATTTGGGGCAGTTCCGCTTCCAGTGACCACTTCCCTTGCAATAAAAGCACTCAGTCTCAGGCTTGGGTCCATTCCTTGGCTTCTTCCCGGCAACTGGCTTACCGGGTGCGGCAACTCCCTTGCCATCCTTCTTGAAGTTCTTCTTACCCTTGCCCTTCTTGAACTTAGTGGTTTTATTCACCATCAACACTTGATGTTCCTTTTTGATCTCCACCTCCGCTGATTTCAGCATTGAATATACCTCAGGAATGGTCTTTTCCATCCCCTGCATATTGAAGTTCATCACAAAGCTCTTGTAGCTCGGTGGAAGCGACTGAAGGATTTGTCAATGACCGCGTCATCCGGGAGATTAACTCCCAGCTGAGACAAGCGGTTGTGTAACCCAGACATTTTGAGTATGTGCTCACTGACAGAACTATTTTCGTCCATTTTACAACTGAAGAACTTGTCGGAGACTTCATATCTCTCGACTCGGGCATGAGCTTGGAAAACCATTTTCAGCTCTTCGAACATCTCATATGCTCCATGTTTCTCAAAACGCTTTTGGAGCCCCGGTTCTAAGCTGTAAAGCATGCCGCACTGAACGAGGGAGTAATCATCAGCACGTGATTGCCAAGCGTTCATAACGTCTTGGTTCTCTGGGATGGGTGCTTCACCTAGCGGTGCTTCTAGGACATAATCTTTCTTGGCAGCTATGAGGATGATCCTCGGGTTCCGGACCCAGTCCGTATAGTTGCTGCCATCATCTTTCAGCTTGGTTTTCTCTAGGAACGCGTTGAAGTTGAGGGCAACGTGGGCCATTTGATCTACAAGACATATTGTAAAGATTTTAGACTAAGTTCATGATAATTAAGTTCATCTAATCAAATTATTCAATGAACTCCCACTCAGATAGACATCCCTCTAGTCATCTGAGTGAAACATGATCCGAGTTAACTAGGCCATGTCCGATCATCACGTGAGACGGACTAGTCAACATCGGTGAACATCTTCATGTTGATCGTATCTTCTATACGACTCATGCTCGACCTTTCGGTCTTCCGTGTTCCGAGGCCATGTCTGTACATGCTAGGCTCGTCAAGTCAACCTAAGTGTATTGCGTGTGTTCTGAGTCCATGTCTGTACATGCTAGGCTCGTCAACACCCTTTGTATGCGAACGTTAGAATCTATCACACCCGATCATCACGTGGTGCTTCGAAACAACGAACCTTCGCAACGGTGCACAGTTAGGGGGAACACTTTCTTGAAATTATTATAAGGGATCATCTTACTTACTACCGTCGTTCTAAGCAAATAAGATGTAAAACATGATAAACATCACATGCAATCAAATAGTGACATGATATGGCCAATATCATTTTGCTCCTTTGATCTCCATCTTCGGGGCGCCATGATCATCTTCGTCACCGGCATGACACCATGATCTCCATCATCGTGTCTTCATGAAGTTGTCACGCCAACGATTACTTCTACTTCTATGGCTAACGTGTTTAGCAATAAAGTAAAGTAATTTACATGGCGTTATTCAATGACACGCAGGTCATACAAAAAATAAAGACAACTCCTATGGCTCCTGCCGGTTGTCATACTCATCGACATGCAAGTCGTGATTCCTATTACATGAACATGATCAATCTCATACATCACATATATCTCATTCATCACATCCTTTTGGCCATATCACATCACAAGACACATGTTTTAAAAACAAGTTAGACGTTCTCTAATTGTTGTTGCATGTTTTTACGTGGCTTCTATAGGTTTCTAGCAAGAACGTTTCTTACCTACGTAAAACCACAACGTGATATGCCAATTTCTATTTACCCTTCATAAGGACCCTTTTCATCGAATCCGTTCTGACTAAAGTGGGAGAGACAGACACCCGCTAGCCACCTTATGCAACTAGTGCATGAAAGTCGGTGGAACCTGTCTCACGTAAGCGTACGTGTAAGGTCGGTCCGGGCCGCTTCATCCCACAATACCACCGAAACAAGATAAGACTAGTAGTGGCAAGAAAAATTGACAACATCTACGCCCACAACGGCTTTGTGTTCTACTCGTGCATAGTAACTACGCATAGGCCTGGCTCATGATGCCACCGTTGGAGATCGTTGCAGAATTTTAAAATTTTCTACGCATCACCAAGATCCATCTATGGAGTTTACTAGCAACGAGAAGGAAGGAGTGCATCTACATACCCTTGTAGATCGCGAGCGGAAGCGTTCAAGTGAACGGGGTTGATGGAGTCGTACTCGTCGTGATCCAAATCACCGATAACCGAGCGCCGAACGGACGGCACCTCCGCGTTCAACACACGTACGGAGCAACGACGTCTCCTCCTTCTTGATCCAGCAAGGGGGAAGGAGAGGTTGATGGAGATCCAGCAGCACGACGGCGTGGTGGTGGAAGTAGCGGGGATCCCGGCAGGGCTTCGCCAAGCGCAAGCGGGAGGGAGAGGTGTCACGGGAGGGAGAGGGAGGCGCCAGGGGCTGAGGTGCGGCTGCCCTCCCTCCCCCCCCCCCACTATTTATAGGGGTCCTGGGGGGCGCCGGCCCCCTGGAGATCCCATCTGAGGGGGGCGGCGGCCAAGGAGGTGGCTTGCCCCCCAAGCCAAGTGGGGCGCCCCCCAACCCCAGGGTTTCCAACCCTAGGCGCAGGGGAGCCCCAAGGGGGGCGCACCAGCCCACCAGTGGCTGGTTCCCCTCCCCACTTCAGCCTATGGCGCCCTCAGGGATAGGTGGCCCCACCCGGTGGACCCCCGGGACCCTTCCGGTGGTCCCGGTACAATACCGATAACCCCCGAAACTTTCCCGATGGCCGAAACTGGACTTCCTATATATAATTCTTCACCTCCGGACCATTCCGGAACTCCTCGTGACGTCCGGGATCTCATCCGGGACTCCAAACAACTTTCGGGTTTCCGCATACTAATATCTCTACTACCCTAGCGTCACCGAACCTTAAGTGTGTAGACCCTACGGGTCCGGGAGACATGCAGACATGACCGAGACGACTCTCCGGTCAATAACCAACAGCGGGATCTGGATACCCATGTTGGCTCCCACATGTTCCACGATGATCTCATCGGATGAACCACGATGTCGAGGATTCAATCAATCCCGTATACAATTCCCTTTGTCAATCGGTACGTTACTTGCCCGAGATTCGATCGTCGGTATCCCAATACCTCGTTCAATCTCGTTACCGGCAAGTCACTTTACTCGTACCGTAATGCATGATCCCTTGACCAAACACTTGGTCACATTGAGCTCATTATGATGATGCATTACCGAGTGGGCCCAGAGATACCTCTCCGTCATACGGAGTGACAAATCGCAGTCTCGATCCGTGTCAACTCAACAGACACTTTCAGAGATACCTGTAGTGTACCTTTATAGTCACCCAGTTATGTTGTGACGTTTGGTACACCCAAAGCAGTCTTACGGCATCCGGGAGTTACACGATCTCATGGTCTAAGGAAAAGATACTTGACATTGGAAAAGCTCTAGCAAACGAACTACACGATCTTTGTGCTATGCTTAGGATTGGGTCTTGTCCATCACATCATTCTCCTAATGATGTGATCCCGTTATCAATGACATCCAATGTCCATGGTCAGGAAACCATAACCATCTATTGATCAACGAGCTAGTCAACTAGAGGCTTACTAGGGACATGTTGTGGTCTATGTATTCACACATGTATTACGATTTGCGGATAACACAATTATAGCATGAACAATAGACAATTATCATGAACAAAGAAATATAATAATAACCATTTTATTATTGCCTCTAGGGCATATTTCCAACACCTTGCCATGAGTTAGTCAAGGGGTACAATAGTGATCCAGGAATGGATCACATGACAGCGGTCGAACTTATCCTTAGTATCTAGTGGACTAAGGAATTTTCTCAATTATGGAGGTGGAAAAGGAGTTCGTCGTAAAGGGTTACATCGATGCAAACTTTGACACTAATCCAGATGACTCTGAGTAGTAAACCGGATTTGTATAGTAGAGCAGTTATTTGGAATAGCTCCAAGTAGCGCGTGGTAGCTGCATCTACAAGATGACATAGAGATTTGTAAAGCACACACGGATCTGAATGTTGCAGACCCGTTGACTAAAACCTCTGTCGTAAGCATAACATGATCAAACCCTAGAACTCATTGAGTGTTAATCACATGGTGATGTGAACTATATTATTGACTCTAGTAAACTCTCGGGTATTAGTCACATGGCGATGTGAACTTTGAGTGTTAATCACATGGTGATGTGAACTAGATTATTGACTCTAGTGCAAGTGGGAGACTGTTGGAAATATGCCCTAGAGGCAATAATAAAATGGTTATTATTGTATTTTCTTGTTCATGATAATTGTCTATTGTTCATGCTATAATTGTATTAACCGGAAACCGTAATACATGTGTGAATACATAGACCACAACATGTCCCTAGTAAGCCTCTAGTTGACTAGCTCGTTGATCAATAGATGGTTATGGTTTCCTGACCATGGACATTGGATGTCATTGATAACGGGATCACATCATTAGGAGAATGATGTGATGGACAAGACCCAATCCTAAGCATAGCACAAGATCGTGTAGTTCGTTTGCTAAGAGCTTTTCTAATGTCAAGTATCGCTTCCTTAGACCATGAGATTGTGCAACTCCCGGATACCGTAGGAATGCTTTGGGTGTGCCAAACGTCACAACGTAACTGGGTGGCTATAAAGGTGCACTACAGGTATCTCCGAAAGTGTCTGTTGGGTTGGCACGAATCGAGACTGGGATTTGTCACTCCGTATGACGGAGAGGTATCTCTGGGCCCACTCGGTAATGCATCATCATAATGAGCTCAATGTGACTAATGAGTTAGCCACGGGATCATGCATTACAGAACGAGTAAAGAGACTTGCCGGTAACAAGATTGAACGAGGTATTGGGATACCGACGATCGAATCTCGGGCAAGTAACATACCGATAGACAAAGGGAATTGTATACGGGATTGATTGAATCCCCGACATCGTGGTTCATCCGATGAGATCATCGTGGAACATGTGGGAGCCAATATGGGTATCCAGATCCCGCTATTGGTTATTGGTCGGAGAGGTGTCTCGGTCATGTCTGCATGGTTCCCGAACCCGTAGGGTCTACACACTTAAGGTTCGGTGACGCTAGAGTTGTTATGGGAAATAGTATGTGGTTACCGAAGGTTGTTCGGAGTCCCGGATGAGATCCCGAACATGACGAGGAGCTCCGGAATGGTCCGGAGGAGAAGATCGGTATATTGGACGAAGGGTATTGGAGTCCGGAATTGTTCCGGGGGTACCAGGCTATGGCTAGCATGACCGAAAGGTGTTTTGGGAGCCCCGGCAAGTGTTGGAGGGCCTCATGGGCCAAAGGGGAAGGGGCAAACCAGCCCACTAAGGGGTGGTGCACCCCCCACACCCTTTCCCACGTAACTTGGGGAGGTGGGGCGCCTCCACCTGGCTTGGGAGGCAAGCCTCCACCTGCTTGGCTTGGGGGGCAAGTCTCCCTAGGGAGATCCAATCTGCTTGGCCGCCGCCCCCTAGGGGAAACCCTAGGGCGCCTCCCCCTCTCCCCTTGCCCCTATATATAGTGGAGGGGTGGGAGGGTAGCCGCACCTCTTCCCTTGGCGCAGCCCTCTCCTCCTCCAACTCCTCCTCTTCCTCCGTAGTGCTTAGCGAAGCTCTGCCGGAGAACCACGAGCTCCATTGCCACCACGCCGTCGTGCTGCTGGAGTTCTCCCTCAACTTCTCCTCTCCCCTTGCTGGATCAAGAAGGAGGAGACGTCCCCGGGCTGTACGTGTGTTGAGCGCGGAGGCGCCGTCCGTTCGGCGCTAGATCGGATCTTTCGCGATTTGAATCGCCGCGAGTACGACTCTATCAACCGCGTTCTTGTAACGCTTCCGCTTAGCGATCTTCAAGGGTATGAAGATGCACTCCCTCTCTCTCGTTGCTAGCATCTCCTAGATTGATCTTGGTGATACGTAGGAAAATTTTGAATTATTGCTACGTTCCCCAACATCAAATACCCAGGAGCTACTACGAGCGCTGGTTAGGTACACATCTATAACATGTATATCACATATACCTTTGGTATTGCCGGCCTTCTTATCCGCTAAGTACTTGGGGCAGTTCCGCTTCCAGTGACCATTTCCCTTGCAATAAAAGCACTCAGTCTCAGGCTTGGGTCCATTCTTTCTCTTCTTCCTGGCAGCTTGCTTACCGGGCACGGCAACTCCCTTGCCGTCTTTCTTGAAGTTCTTCTTACCCTTGCCTTTCTTGAACTTTGTGGTTTTATTCACCATCAACACTTGATGTTCCTTTTTGATCTCCACCTCCGCTGATTTCAGCATTGAACATACCTCAGGAATGGTCTTTTCCATCCCCTGCATATTGAAGTTCATCATAAAGCTCTTGTAGCTAGGCGGGAGCGACTGAAGGATTCTGTCAACGACCGCGTCATCCGGGAGATTAACTCCCAGCTGAGACAAGCGGTTGTGCAACCCAGACATTTTGAGTATGTGTTCGCTGACAGAACTATTCTCCTCCATCTTACAACTGTAGAACTTGTCGGAGACTTCATATCTCTCGACCCGGGCATGAGCTTGGAAAACCATTTTCAGCTCTTGGAACATCTCATATGCTCCGTGCTGCTCAAAACGCTTTTGGAGCCCCGGTTCTAAGCTGTAAACCATGCCGCACTGAACCAAGGAGTAATCATCACTACGTGACTGCCAGGCGTTCAGAACGTCTTGAGTTGCTGGGAAAACAGGTGCATCACCTAGCGGTGCTTCAAGGACATATGCTTTCTTGGCAGCTATGAGGATAATCCTCAGGTTACGGACCCAGTCCGTGTAGTTGCTACCATCGTCTTTCAGCTTGGTTTTCTCTAGGAACGCGTTGAAGTTGAGGGCAACATTAGCGTGGGCCATTTGATCTACAAGACATATTGTAAAGGTTTTTTAGACTAAGTTCATGATAATTAAGTTCATCTAATCAAATTATTAACGAACTCCCACGCAGACAGACATCCCTCTAGTCATCTAAGTGATACATGATCCGAGTCAACTAGGCCGTGTCCGATCATCACGTGAGACGGACTAGTCATCATCGGTGAACATCTTCATGTTGATCGTATCTGCTATACGACTCATGTTCGACCTTTCGGTCTCCTGTGTTCCGAGGCCATGTCTGTACATGCTAGGCTCGTCAAGTCAACCTAAGTGTATTGCGTGTGTAAATCTGGCTTACACCCGTTGTATGCGAACGTTAGAACCTATCACACCCGAGCATCACGTGGTGCTTCAGAACAACGAACCTTCGCAACGGTGCACAGTTAGGGGAAACACTTTCTTGAAATTTTAGCGAGGGATCATCTTATTTATGCTACCGTTGTTCTAAGCAAATAAGATGTAAAACATGATAAACATCACATGCAATCAAATAGTGACATGATATGGCCAATATCATTTTGCTCCTTTTGATCTCCATCTTCGGGGCGCCATGTTCATCATCGTCACCGGCATGACACCATGATCTCCATCATCGTGTCTTCATGAAGTTGTCTCGCCAACTATTACTTCTACTACTATGGCTAACGGTTAGCAATAAAGTAAAGTAATTACATGACGTTCCAGTTGACACGCAGGTCACAAATAAATTAAGACAACTCCTATGGCTCCTGCCGGTTGTCATACTCATCGACATGCAAGTCGTGATTCCTATTACAAGAACATGATCAATCTCATACATCACATATATCATTCATCACATCCTTCTGGCCATATCACATCACATGACACTTGCTGCAAAAACAAGTTAGACGTCCTCTAATTGTTGTTGCAAACTTTTATGTGGCTGCTATAGGTTTCTAGCAAGAACGATTCTTACCTACGCCAAAACCACAACGTGATATGCCAATTTCTATTTACCCTTCATAAGGACCCTTTTCATCGAATCCGATCCGACTAAAGTGGGAGAGACAGACACCCGCTAGCCACCTTATGCAACTAGTGCATGTCAGTCGGTGGAACCTGTCTCGCGTAAGCGTACGTGTAAGGTCGGTCCGGGCCGCTTCATCCACGATGCCGCCGAATCAAGATAAGACTAGTAACAGCAAGTAAATTGACAAAATCGACGCCCACAACAACTTGTGTTCTACTCGTGCATAGAAACTACGCATAGACCTAGCTCATGATGCCACTGTTGGGGATCGTAGCAGAAATTAAAATTTTCTACGCATCACCAAGATCAATCTATGGAGTTTACTAGCAACGAGAGGGGAGGAGTGCATCTACATACCCTTGTAGATCACGAGCGGAAGCGTTCAAGAGAATGGGGTTGATGGAGTCGTACTCGTCGTGATCCAAATCACCGATGATCCAAGCACCGAACGGACGGCACCTCCGCGTTCAACACACGTACGGAGCGGTGACGTCTCCCACGCCTTGATCCAGCAAGGAGGAGGGAGAGGTTGAGGAAGAAGGCTCCAACAGCAGCACGACGGCGTGGTGGTGGTGGAGTGACAGTTCTCCGGCAGGGCTTCGCCAAGCACACGCAGAGGAGGAGAGGTGTTGGGGAGGGGAGGGGCTGCGGATGTGGTGCTGCAGCCCTCCCCTCACCCCTCTATTTATAGGGAGAAGGGGGAAGGGGGCCGGCCCCTCTAGATGAGATCTAGAGATGGGCGGCGGCCAAGGGGGAGGGAGCTTGCCCCCCAAGCAAGGGGGGCGCACCCCCTTTAGGGTTCCCCCCAAACCCTAGGCGCATGGGCCCTAGGGGGGTCGGCGCCCAGCCCACTAAGGGCTGGTTCCCTTCCACCTACAGCCCATAAGGCCCTCCGGGGCAGGTGGACCCTTCCAGTGGACCCCCGGAACCCCTCCGGTGGTCCCGGTACAATACCGGTATACCCCCGAATATTTCCGGTGACCGTATGGTGACTTCCCATATATAAATCTTTACCTCCGGACCATTCCGGAACTCCTCGTGATGTTCGGGATCTCATCCGGGACTCCGAACAACATTCGGTAATCACATACAAACCTTCCTTATAACCCTAGCGTCATCGAACCTTAAGTGTGTAGACCCTACGGGTTCGGGAATCATGCAGACATGACCGAGACACCTCTCTAGCCAATAACCAACAGCGGGATCTGGATACCCATGTTGGCTCCCACATGTTCCACGATGATCTCATCGGATGAACCACGATGTCGAGGATTCAAGCAATCCCGTATACAATTCCCTTTGTCAATCGGTACTTTACTTGCCCGAGATTCGATCGTCGGTATCCCAATACCTCATTCAATCTCGTTACCGGCAAGTCACTTTACTCGTTCCGTAATGCATGATCCCGTGACTAACTACTTAGTCACATTGAGCTCATTATGATGATGCAATACCGAGTGGGCCCAGAGATACCTCTCCGTCATACGGAGTGACAAATCCCAGTCTCGAT
>NC_057802.1:36002967-36064691 GCF_018294505.1 Triticum aestivum
TCTCGATCCGAGCCAACCCAACAGACACTTTCGGAGATACCTGTAGTGCACCTTTATAGCCACCCAGTTACGTTGTGACGTTTGGTACACCCAAAGCATTCCTACGGTATCCGGGAGTTGCACGATCTCATGGTCTAAGGAAATGATACTTGACATTAGAAAAGCTTTAGCAAACGAACTACACGATCTAGTGCTATGCTTAGGATTGGGTCTTGTCCATCACATCATTCTCCTAATGATGTGATCCCGTTATCAATGACATCCAATGTCCATGGTCAGGAAACCGTAACCATCTATTGATCAACGAGCTAGTCAACTAGAGGCTCACTAGGGACATGTTATGGTCTATGTATTCACACATGTATTACGATTTCTGGATAACACAATTAAAGCATGAACAATAGACAATTATCATGAACAAGGAAATATAATAATAATCATTTTATTATTGCCTCTAGGGCATATTTCCAACAAACCATACATGGTGAACTTGTATTGACTTGTTCTTTGTCACAAAGCCATATATCACACGAAACTCAATTGCGCATATGTGATAAGGATATCTAGCGATATCTTTTTCTTGCTCGGCATAATACTTGTGTTATTGTTTTTTTAGTGTCTAGAATATATAGACTATTTAGGAAGTAGTTCCAAATATGAAAAATGGAGGCGGTAAATGAACTTTTACTCAGCAGCAATGAACATAAAACTCAAAACTTGTGAGCTACTCGGCTCGCCTCGGGCCAAACTTGTTTTCTTAACGAGTCGAGCTAGCTCTCGTTTTCCATTTGTTAAGATAAACGAGCCTAACAAGCTGGTTACCTCAAGTTACTCGTGAGGTTGATTAATTAAGATTGTATTTAACTACTCCCTCTGTCATTTTTGTAAGGCGTTTTAGACAGTTCAGACATCGTCCAAAATAGTTCAATATCAGCTGTCTAAAACTTCATAAAAAAAAGAATGGAGGGAGTAGTATTTATCAACATGCGCGTGCACACACACATACACACATATTAGCAGGGTACTTAAGTCTTGCAATCAGTGCTTGTAGTCGTCGCTGGGTGGTCTATGGATCTGGATGTAATTTTTATTTCTGGTGTTCGTTGTACTGCCATGATTGAAGACGAATAGATTGGAAGTTTTTCCGAAAAAAAAAACTGAGCAGAAAGTCAAACTCAACCTCTTACATTCTTAAGAAGTTGTTTCCCACTACTACAAATTCTTTCAACATGCAAGCTGTCCACGTCAGCATCCATTCCCGTGCGGCCACGTCAGCACTAATCCTCCACCGTACCCATGGTTTTCCATCGCTAATCCCTCTTTTTTTTTGACAGCACCATCGCTAATCCCTCTTAACTCAGCGGGCTGGGCTGTACGAAGCCACAAATGAAGCGTCACCTCATTGTTTCTTTTCGTTTCCAAAAGTAACAGCCGAATCACACCTACCGGCAACCGTGGAAGTCGGAAAACCAGCCGTCCTCGCCACCCCATCCTCATAAAATCTGCAGAGCCGCCGAGCCGGAGATACGACAGGCAGTGAGCGCACATCCAGGAGCGGCGCCACCGGCTGATCCAACTTAAGGGGTACCCGGTGAGCCTTCCCTTGTGTGGTTCGAGATGGGGCCGCCGCCTTCTCCCGTCGCATGGTCCAGGTCTGACGGGGAGGGCACATAGCCGGTGCCCATCCAGGAGCGGCGACGCCAGCTGCTCCGGTGACACCCTTCTCCCGTGTGATTCGAGATGGGGTCGTCAGGTTCTCCCGTCGCACGGTCCAGATCTGACGGGGCCACATCGGCCTCCACGGCAAAGCCTCGGACTGGAGGCGTCCACCAGTTCATGGTGAGGTAGGAGTTCGAGCTCCACAAGGCTGGTATAGGGCGAAAGCTTACTGTGCAGCAGTTCAAGCTATTCATCAGCCGCTCCCCCAGTCTCATTCCCTTCACGGACACTGTTCTCTGTCGGTTCCCCAACAGAGTGCCAACTAGCATCAGGGTCCTCCAGCTTCTACGTACTCTTTCATCGGTTCCTCAGTTGCTGGCCGACCAACACCAAGGTCCTCAAGCTGCTCCTCTACTTTGTACTACTCCCTCTGTAAATAGTTTTCTAAACGCTCTTATATTAGTTTACAGAGGGAGTACTTCTTAACTCTGCATTATTTCTACCACTAATTCTGTAGTATGTTGCAAAGCTCCACGTGATTTATAAGTAAAGGTTCTTAATCAGTTGATTGGTTTAGTGCCAGAACGTACTATTGTTTCAGTATTTATTTTTTGCCATCGATCTTAGTTGTTTATTTTCCACCGATTGTAGTCGTTTCTTCCACTAATTTTCGTCTACAAGAGAGTGTTTCTTGATTTTTCTGTTGTATACCTCCCTTAGTTAACAATCGAACAGATGGTTTATCAGAAGTTTATAGAAGAGCACAAATTTCAGTCTTCATCAGTTGATGGGTTCAGCGTTTGAACGCATTATTGTTTCAGTTGTTTGTTTGACAATGATCTATAACAACTATTCACACTTGTGATATTACTACTGAAGTCTGGTGGTATTACCACACAACAAGGATCCGCGAGATTTTTTTTCTTTTCATTCTGCTTGGAATCACATATGAACCACACAATTGTACCAAAAGTTCTTATTTTATTTTCCATTGCAGGTCGCAGGGTTACTACAAGCAACAATAATTCCTTGTGATTTATGGAATGTTGATAAAATTTCCGTATGAAATTGTGTAGAGCAACTGGGCTCATTGTTGTGATCTACCATCGTCAACGACGTTGATATTTCACACCCATCTCAATCTGGTGCCGCCTGTGTTGGCCATGATACATCTGCAGCCCTTGAAGTCGTGTTTGCTCTCTGTGCTAGGCTGCAGTCTTTCTTGATACGTCCGTTTATTCTGCCCCGCTCATCCAGGTTTCTATTGAAGAGGAACGAGTGTATAGCCTACAGGTGGTTCTTCAATCCAATGATTTTCCTCATATGTCTCTAAGACAAATAGTCACTATTTTCTGTTATACCTATGGATTTTAATTTCTGTTATACAATATTCGTCTCCATGCAATCCAAATGCTATACATCATCAATAATCTATTGGTTAAGTTAATTCAGTTACCTGAGAAAAATTAAAAGCTGCAGTTTAGGCCCTATACTAGCAATCTGTAGTGTAGTAATATCTTTAAATCATCAGCCATATATGAAATATATCATATTATTTATTTAAATTGTTGTCTTCTTTGATACGTGGATATTATTTCAAAAATCAACAACAAATTTCCGCAGCAACGCGCGGGGTGTCATTTAGTTTAACGAACCGAGCCGACCGGAGTATTTTGCTCTCTAACAAAAGTGTCGATAATTCGATATGGCGAAATGAGGATGAAGCACCGGTTTCCATGAAAAGGAGGCACGTACAGGTTCAAACGCGGAGGGGGGGGGGTGCGGTCATTTAGTGTCAGCAGTGGGCAAACATTCCAATTGACAAGTAAACCCAGTTCCCCATCTAACTGAAGTGCAGTGTGATCTAGGGAGGACAAATGGCACGCAGCAAAAACCGGTAGGATCCCGATGTAATGATAATCTAATCATTCGAATGTCAGCCCCGTACCCAGACGTCACAAAGTGGAGTATCCCTTCCTCTCACTGTCGCAGGACGAGTGACAACCTTGCGATCCTGAGTCCAATGCCGCGGCATCTTCCAAGTACTTGTCCATACTGCCAGTACTACTAGTCTTCTAATACAATAGTAGCATCTTTGGGTTGGGCTAAATCATAAACTATCAATCTAAAACTCTTAGAGCAACTCCAACGGATCGACCCAAACGAACAGTGATTTTGTCCTTTTTTATCCGTTTAGGTCGGCCAGGCGGACACGAACGTCTGCTTCCGCGTTTGGGTCGGCGCGTGCGCCCAATGCTGACCCGACCCATTTTTGACAGCGCGAGAAAAAAATGCAATAATTATACATTAAAGCCGGCCACGAAGGCCGGCGAGAGTCCACGCCTCCACATTAGCATTAATAAAAACTAAAAATAAACTAAACTACGAGGCGGCGCGCTGCCCTAGGCGTCGTCGTCGTCGTCCTCGGGGTCCGTGAGGTCGATGAGCGTCGGCGCAGGGCCGGCCCAGGAGAACGCCGAGTTCCAGAGGGCGTTCATGTCGGGCGCGGGCTGTGTCGGCGCCGGCGCGGGCTGTGCGGCCGCCTGTGCCGCCGCGGCCTGGCGCGCCTCCTCCTCGGCCTCGCATTGCTCGGCCTCGGCGTCGCGCTCGAGCATCTCGAGGTACTCGCCGTCGCGGCGCTCCTCGGCCAGCCGGATGTGGCGCCAATGCTCGAGGTACGCTGCCTCCTGCTTCGGTGTCGCCCCCACCAAGACCGGCGGCGCGCGGACCCACTCGCGCACTACTCCCGTCCAGGAGTAGCGCTCGATGGGGGACGACTCCGGCTCCGGCTCGGCTTTCACAGGGGACAGCGAGCTGGCGCCGGCGGAGGCGGGAGAAACTCCGGGGGAAAGGAGGTGGCGGGCGACTTGCCCTTGGCCTTGCTGCTGCTGCTGCCGGCGCCGGAGAAGAGCCCCATTTGGCACGACTGGGGTGGCTAGGGTTGGCTAGGGTTTGCCGGCGACGGGGGAGCGAGTGTGGCTAGATGGGGACGGGGCTGGCTGGATGAGGACGGCCCCGCCGCACGGTCGGCTTAAAAAAGGACGACCGACGTCGCTGACGTGTGGGCCTGAGGTCATAAATTAAGCTGGCCAGGTAGGTGGCGGGCGGTTGGACGACCGCCAGGTGGGGCCGCGGCGGACACCGAGAAGGCACGCGTGGCGTCCGCTCCGCGTCCGCGCCGACGCATTTGGGGGCGCAAATTTGGGCCACAAATGCGTCGGCTCGGACGCGAATCGGACTCCATTTGGATTTGGGTCGCCGCGTTGGGCCTCTTTTTTGTCCGCGCCGACCCAAACGGACGGCGGCAGACGAAATGGATCGCCCCATTAGAGTTGCTCTTTGAGTCCTACTACTTGAAGATGATGCCCTTGGAATTGCTGCGAAAATTCAGCCCCACAGCACACTATCCACACATGGCTGTGTGTGCAAAGATAATTGTTTGGCTGAAGAAGTCAATTGTTCCTTTTTTTTCTGTCAACTCAGATAGTGCAAGGAAATCTGGCTAGGGCCTTGTTGGATTCTGGAAGAAACATTCCGTTCCAGCTGACCGGCGACAAGTACCACCGCCGTGCAGGTCGCTCGGCAGTCGCAGACGACCGGCGACAGCGAGGCAGCACTCGAAAATGATGGTCAGCAAGAAGGAACTCTTCCAGTCTGACTGGCTACCGCCACATCAAGGTCTTTTCTGTAAATGTCCACATGCATGTATGTACAAAAGAAAAGAAAAAATATTTGGAGTACAAAAGAAAAGAAAAAATATCATTGGTTTTGTGTGACTAGTATTTATTTACTTATTTCTGAGAGAGACAACATTGACCGGTGGTGATAAGATAAGCTGACAAGTCACCGGGAAGCTGACTGGCAGAGAAAGCAGAGTGGCCATGCCATCACCAACCATAAATAAACTAACCAACAGATCATCTTGTAATGTGCGTGCCCTAATTGACATCTTCTTCTAATGACTTTGTAGACGACCGACCACACACAGCAATGTCAAGCAAGCATATGAACATTGTCAAACTTCAAGTAAGATGACATGGGCAGGAATGATGATAAAGCATCAAAATGGCATGAAGAATGGAGCACGGGCCGACACATCAGATGAACCATCTTAAGGTTGGACTTGACAGCGACAACTCGTCGCGGCGTAAATAAACCCCAGAGGAAGTTTTTCAACAATAGGATAAGAAATTACATCCTTCGGATAAGAGCATTTGGACTACATAATTGAGGTTTGACAGCTGGTACAAGGCACGATTAGTAGGAAATGTTTGTGTGAAATCGGACTGATGGCTTTTAACTTTCGGACGCTGGAACAGAACAAATGTTGAATCTCCAGATGCTGGCGTTGCAGGCACCGTGTCTTCTTCACAGGAATGGTGGAAGAATCACCCATCGGCGAGGGTACTTGGGCCGCCCGTCCTTCCCGTCGAACAGCTGCACAAGACGCAATGTCAGTAAATTCATGCAGTTTTCACAGGTTTTGTTCAGTAGTTCAGCGTGAAGAGAAGAGGTACACTTGCCTTCCTCAGACGGCTGTGCTTGCCAAGGGCCCAGTTGGTCATGATAGCCGCTGCCACAGCAAGGAAGACGTAGCCCGCCACCGTCTGCGTGGCGATGTTGAACCCCAGCCATTGGTAGATCTCGGTGGTGTAGTTCGCGCACGTCACAATGTTGAACAGGAAGCCCCGTGGGATCTGGTAGCCGCCGCTGCCGGTCGGGCTCCTGAGGTTCCTCAGCAGGATGTGGCAGTAGAAGTTTGCGATCTGGCACACGACCCCGATGCCGAACCCAATCTTCATCTGCAGGTCACTCACGGGGGTGTACAGAGGGTGGTTGCAGTAGTAGGCAATGTAGGCTCCAAAGGTCCAGTAGTAGGCGCAGTTCCTGAAGACGTTTGACACGGGGGATGTCGCGTGGCTGAAGCGGTGGACGAAGAAGGTCTCCATGATCCTCTTGAAGTAGTGGAAGCAGAAGTAGTACATGGCGTAGGTCTGGACAGGGTGGATGACCCGCTCTCCCTCATATCCAAAGTATTTGTAGACAGGCAGGTAATAGAAGATGGGGTAGATGATAAGAGGGCCGACGTATTCCCAGAAGAAGAGCGTGCTGTAGTAGACCTGCGGGCCTAAATCTTTGAAGACTACTGTCAGGGACCCGGAACCCTTCTCGCAGTATTCCGATAGGCTGGCCTTTTGACTGAGGACAACTGGCTTTCCAGATTTTCCAGGTTGTGCAGGGAGGGTGAGCCGTTGCCTGGCAGGATAATACTTCTTAGCTGCATGGTGTAAACACAAGTGATTAGCAACTCATACACCATTGCTCTTCATAGAGAAAGAAAGCATAAACAAAAACATGATCAATCATGTCAGTGTAGCCCATTCATATTGTTCTGAACAATAGCAGAGAAACAAGTTTCATGCATAGGGAAGATCTAATGATAACACTGTTCTCAACATTAGCAGCTTATGGTGCAGACTCAAAAGCAGAACAGCAACAGTATGCATCTAGCAGGGCATGCTACACTTAGTTTGGCAGTAAAGTAACTATATTAGTCTTGTATGATCAGAATTAGAAGTGCTGCTTGAAGACAATGTCGAAACATGAGCTACTTATGGCAACAAACAATAAAACAAACTAGTAAAAGTGGAAAGGGTGCAGAATTAGGATGGAACTATTTTCAAAGTTTCCAACATATTTGCCAAGATCGGGACGTGGATTATCGGTTTATCACTATGTTTCAGGAGAATTGTTTCTTAGTTGAGCCGCACGCACCATCAGGATTATAATATTCTATTCTGCAGCTCAAAAGTTCAGACTGGTGGCATTTCATACATTAAACAGTACACTGCATCACCATATGTGATGATCTGTCTCCTGACTCAATCACATGGCACCAGATCTGCTTTAATGGTCCAGCATGAGTAATAACTGTGTGTAAGCCTCACTTTAAGATTACAGGATGGCAAGTAAATAAGCTAACATGGTAGCTCTGTGGGTCTGGAAAAGGTTATAAAGGATAAGGTGATGCCTACAAACTTGGCAATAAATACCATAAGTAATATAAGATTCTTGATCACCAAAGCAGCGGAAATTTTGCTCAGCGACAGTCTCCACTAATTCATAGCAAAATTAGATGCTCAAATAGGAAGAACACATAAAAAGGGGGCACCTAAAGAAAACTAAGTTGCTCAGGAACCATCATAGTACATACTTTCTCCATCAGGCTAAGATATATGATAAACAATCACGAGACCATCTCAAACAAACTTGACCAACAGAAAAGGGGGAGATTGCATAGAAAATAAATGCAGAACATACAAAAAAAGAACATCCAGTTTCACCCAACAAGAAGCAAGAAAATCATGACTAACCCTTGCGACATAAACATGTACTGAAAGAGAGACTTGTTGCATATTATTTACTTCTCGTATTAAATGTAACCAAAGGTTGAAATTTCAGATTAAGTAGCTTAGAACAGAGAACAGAGTACCAATAAACATTATTAGCTTGCCGCAGCAACTTGTTTTATTTTTCAAAGGGATCCACATAACACCCTGTGTCATGATTGTTCTTTTTTCTAACACACAGTTGAAATTATGAAATATAAACCCAAACCAGTCTCCAAACGACACCTAGCCAAGTCCGTGATCTGAATTCGCTAATATCCTTCTATAACTTCTCCTTCTCAAGAAACACAAATAATGTGACCGCAATTAACTGAAATACTCATGCGGAAGTGTAATTTTGTATTTAAGAAATAAAAAAAAGGTCCCACGAAGCTTGTGAGTGCGTGGATGTGGACGGCTAACTCCCTCCCACCTAGACAAGATCCTAACAACCTGTAGTGTAGTGATCAAAAGGACCCTACCAGTACCAGATGAGGTCAAGCAAATAAGCAAGGAGGGCAAAACACTGGCTACAGCACATTCACTGCACTGATGTGATGTTAAGCAGTAAGAACTAGACATGACCCAAACACAGTACTAAGGTTCAGCTCGTGCACACTGACGCGCTTGCTGCAATTAACCGAAGCAGCGTATCCAGTGAACCCATCGTATATTTCGGATTTGAACTCAAATCTGGAAGTAGAAGGCGTTGGCGGGGAGGAGGGAAGAGGTGATTAGACTTACTCTTGGCGTGGATGGCCTCCTGCAGATCCGCGACCTTGGCCTGCAGAGAAAACGGGAACCACGGGACGAAGGGTCAGGCCGAGCTTGGAAACTCCGGTCTCGAGATCTTAATTAAACCCCGGGCAGCGGAGGGCGAAACCCTCCCCCGGCCCACGGCGCGGAAGGAAGAGCGGGCGGGCGCGTACCGAGTCCTTGAGCTCGATGCCGCCCTTGACGACCTCGCGGCCGCTCCGGGACACGACGGAGACCTTCATGCTCCCTCCGCTGGTGGATTCAGGCAGCAAGGCGAGGCGAGCTCCCCTCGAACCTGTGGTGGTGGTGGTGGTGTGGAGGGGGAGAGGGGGAAGACACTGGGTGGGAGAGAAGGGGCAGGCAGGGGAGGCGTATTTGAGATCGATCCCGCGGCGGTGCGGGCCGGTGGGGCGTTGGGCGGACGGGACGGGCCCACCGGAGTTATGCGGGCGTTAAGGCGGAGGAGGAGGAGGAGGATGCAGCGTCTTGACGCGGACCGGGTCTCCGTGGTCACGGCCCAGGACTCTGTGTGTACCAGCCGAGTCGTTAACCGGTGCTACCTACAACTCCAAACCAACTAAAAAAAAAAAGAACCTACAACTCCAAACATACCCACTTTTTTTTCCCTCTCGGTGCCTGCGGATGGAACCCTAGCCGCCGCCAGGAGAGGCCGTCCTTCCAGCGCGGTCCTCCGGCAGCTCCCTTCCGCCAACGACCTCGGTTGTCGGTGGTGAGGGGGTCGCCGGATCCACCGCGTGTGGATCGTTTTTAGGCCAGGTTTTTAGGTTGTTCATCATCCTGGCTTCAACGGCGGCGATGCCAGCGCTGAATAAAGATTCTTCCCTGAGGAGGCGATTAGTCCTATGGTTGGGAATGAATTTAAAAATCAGTCTGTTCAAGCAAAGATGGCGTGGTGGCAACGGCATCCTCGTGGTGGACCTATGTCCTCGGGCTCCGTCATTGCGACGCATTTGCTCTAGCGCCGACGTGGAGCTTGGAAGATAGTCCAGGAGCGGATGCGGGTTGTTGTATGCGTCGACGCCATCTAGAAGATGGGGGATTCTGTGCTGGGTTTGTTATTTGTGGATGACAGGTATGGTTTTATCTTCCGACGTCTTAGTCGTATGGCGGTACCAGATCTGGAGTTTGATGGAGCGTCCGAGGTGTTGCCTCGGTCTGACTCGTTCAACGGTAATGATTTCACCTTTGGTAAGCCACCTTAGAGGTCTGCAAAGCTGCATATCAACGATAGAGTCGCGTCGAGCTCAGGTGAGAAAGTGATCCGTCATTTTTTTTTCTCTTTGGTGGCTGCTATGGTGGCGCCAGAGGCAGGTGATGGATGTTGGTGTCAAGTTCAGAGGATTCTTCGATCCTGATTGTATTTTTCCTTCTTGGTTGATGTTCCTTTGTGTAAGGGTTAGCGTTCTGTCGTCTTTTTAGTATTGTCAGGTCGGTGGGTACGTGACTTGTACTATAATCTTTATGATATAAATGAGAACGTATTACCATGCAAGAAAAGCTATAAACAAACCTTAAAAAAAAACTGCAGCTACAAACTACTCCCTCCTCTGTTTGCTATTATAAGATGTTTTACTATTTCTTTTTATGAATCAAATGTACATAGACACATTAAGTGTGTTTGTTTATTTGTTTTAGTCTATATTCAAATATTCAAAACATCTTATAGTAATGAACGAGGAAGTTACACTTGCCTTAAAAAAAGATATTGTTACACAACTCTTATGTTAAAAAAACACTGGCACAACTACTCTTCTGCTCTTAGTTCCGACGAATGTACTCTTGTACTCTTCTGAAATACTGTTATTGTACTCCCAGCTTATATTTTTTTTATATTTCAATATGAATTACATACAGACTAAAATGAGTGAACAAGCACACTAAAACGTATTCATCTATATTTAATTCAAAAAAGATTATAAACATCTTATATTTATGAACGGAGGGAGTAATTAGTTGCAGTGTGATCTTCCTGTAAAAAAGAGAGGAACTTGTAGTATGATCTTGTACATGTAAGCTTAGGTGTAAGAGCTCGGACTTGGCAAATCCGACCCCTCAAACGCCCGCGGACGCGCTCGGGCGCGTCCGCGGACAGTTACCGACCACTTCTCAAAAAACGCATGCCACATCTGGATATCTCAAATTAGAAATCTCAAATCCATATTATTACATGCAACGTGAAACCTACGCGGAGCTCGTCCGGTTCCGCTCCCTGCTCGCCCGGCTTCGCCCTGGCCATGTCCGGCGGTCGGCTGCGCTCCTCAGAGTGTTGGCCCGGTCGCTGGCAAGGTAGGGTAGGGCATAGGACACGAGCTGACTCACGGGACTCAAGGCCCCGCCCTCTCCCATGCCCTACTCTTCCTTGTCAAAGACCGAAACCGGAACGGTGCCAGTGGACGTCAGATCGATGATGGATCCATCCGGGGACGAGCCGCCGATGTCCACCACGATGCGGTTGCGGCGTCCAGACTGATGCGCCATACAGAGCGCCGGAGAATGCGACTCCGCCTCGCTGACGTCCGTCGCCGCCTCCCGCACCCGGTGCCTTGCATGGCGTGCACGCCGTGCCATGGCCTCGTGGGACGATGGTGCGTCCCCAATACCACCGGAGGGGCTGCGCGTCCACGAGCGCGTTCGGACGCCAAACGTACCGCACGGCCTCCGGCGAGGCAGTTATGGCCGCCCTAGTGCCGGATACATGCCCCATTTAGGCGGACGCAATGGATTCCCGACGGATGGAGTTCGAGCGCAGCCGTCCACGGGCCTCCTCCCGGGCGCGGCGGAGCGCAAGCCGGACGGCCATCTCCTCCTCGGGGTCGCGCGGGATGAGCTCGGGGTCGACGGATCTAGAGGTGAAGGACTCGGATCCGTTGTCCGCCATGCCAGAGACAACTGGAAGGAGCCAGAGACGAGCTTGGGTGACGGAGGGGAGTCGAGGGGTGGGGAGTGAAGTGGTCAGGGTTTGGTCCGACGAGCGGATGAGGAGGATTTTATGTGGGGTCGGGTGGGCCAGCGTGGGCCAGGTCCTGGGCGTTTGAGGGCCGTTTGGGGGGCGTCTGGGTCAAAAAATTATGACCGGACAGTAACCGGGCGTCCCGCCGGGTGTATGAGACGGGTTTGAGAGGTCCGGCTCTAGATGCTCTAAGCTTGTTTAGCATTTTCCCCGGCAAAAAAGAAGCTTGTTTTGCAATTTTAGAATTACGTGCAAACTTGTACTATCTGCGGTGTGATCCTTCGTGCGCAGACAAGAACACCATGTGTTGATCGGAAAAAAAAACACCATGTTTTTTTTTGAGGGCAAAAGAAAAAAAAACACCATGTGTTGTGTAGAGAGTTTCGGTCGACTAGACGACAGGGAGATCTTGACTCTTGAGATGGTGTATGGACTGGGTTCAGCACCACGGGATTAGAGGGTGGGTCGGTTGGTTGGGGAGTAGGCCGGCGGCCCAACGGCCCCGGACGACTGAACGCGGCGGCCGGCCGTAATTCCTCGCACACCATCTTCCCGTGCTCCCGTTCCATCGCATCGCATGCACTTGCACACCGTCCGTCACATGCCCCGCCGTACCACCTTTACCAACACCGACGACCGACCCACACTCGCCCACCTGCACGTATGTATCGCTATAGACATGACGATTGAATTGAATGTGGTACTCCTTCGGTCCAAAAAAATTTATCCCTCAAATAGATGTATTAAAGAACAAATTTTTTCAGACGGAGGGAGTAGGAAGTTTGTGTGCATCCCTGAAGAAATCGTAGTTCCAGAAGGAAAAAAAATGAAAACCACGAAACAGTTTGGCGACTGCTATACGTCGGCCGACTGACGCACAGACTGAATTGATAGTCTTCAGAATCGTTGGATCAATCGTGGTTTGCGTTGGTAGCTGACGACTATTTGCAACATGATCAATGTTGCGCTCGCTCGAAAGTTTGCAAACACGATTCATGTTGTGTCGGAGGTTCACAACATGACACATATCGCGCTCTCGATTTGAAGCGCGCTGGTCGGCCACGACGTTGTCCGCCCGCAGGTAGGAGTGCTTACGGACCAGCCACCACCCCTTGCAACAACAGCCATCGACCATGGGAGGCACTCCTCTCTCTCACGTAAGCTTGGGCAGGGGAGGGGGGGGGGAGAGAAGTGGTCGGCAGCCATGAAGTTGGTCACAGAACTTAGGGAGGTGCATCCATGCCGACAGTTGCAAGAAAATGATTGTCCGCGAAATTAGGGGGGGAGGTTGACAAAGGAGAAGAATCACATAGGAATTGAAGGGGTTGCACTAAGCAGGTAACATGTAGGCACACTCCGCACGAGGAGATAAGAGCATCTCTAGTTGAACTCCTAAAAGACTTTAACTTCTCAAAAGATTTTCTTCCCTTTTGAGGAGTTAAGCCACATATAGCTGAACTCTCAAAACCTTTACCGGCTAAAAACGTTAAGGAGACGAGTCAGCCACCTCTCAACTTTGAGAGAGTCAACACAAGTCTCAGTTAAAGATTCTCTTTCTCCAGCGCTGACGTCTCTGTGTTGTTCGGCCGCTTATGCCAGCGTCACCCTCACCGTGTCCCTTACCTCCAGCCGACTGATACGACTCCAACGTATCTATAATTTATGAAGTATTCATGCTATTATATTATCCATCTTGGATGTTTAATGGGCTTTACTATACACTTTTATATTATTTTTGGGATTAACCTATTAACCCAGAGCCCAGTGCCAGTTTCTGTTTTTCCCTTGTTTCAGTGTTTCGCAGAAAAGGGATATCAAACGGAGTCCAAACGGAATGAAACCTTCGGGAGCGTGATTTTTGGAACAAACGTGATCCAAGAGACTTGGAGTTGAAGTCAGGAAGCTTCGAGGTGGCCACGAGGCAGGGAGGCGCGCTTGCCCCCTGGGCGCGCCCCACCCTCGTGGGCCCCTTGTGGCTCCCCTTACCGACTTCTTTCGCCTATATATATCCATGTACCCTAAAAACATCGGGGAGCAGAATAGATCGGGAGTTCCGCCGCCGTAAGCCTCTGTAGCCACCAAAAACCAATCGGGACCCTGTTCCGGCACCCTGTCGGAGGGGGGAACCATCACCGGTGGGCATCTTCATCATCCTGGCGCTCTCCATGACGAGGAGGGAGTAGTTCACCCTCGGGGCTGAGGGTATGTACCAGTAGCTATGTGTTTGATCTCTCTCTTTCTCGTGTTCTTGATTTGGCACGATCTTGATGTATCGCGAGCTTTGCTATTATAGTTGGATCTTATGATGTTTCTCCCCCTCTACTCTCTTGTAATGGATTGAGTTTTCCCTTTGAAGTTATCTTATCGGATTGAGTCTTTAAGGATTTGAGAACACTTGATGTATGTCTTGCATGTGCTTATCTGTGGTGACAATGGGATATCACGTGATCCAATTGATGTATGTTTTGGTGATCAACTTGCGAGTTCCGTGAACTTATGCATAGGGGTTGGCACACGTTTTCGTCTTGACTCTCCGGTAGAAACTTTGGGGCACTCTTTGAAGTTCTTTGTGTTGGTTGAATAGATGAATCTGAGATTGTGTGATGCATATCGTATAATCATACCCACGGATACTTGAGGTGACATTGGAGTATCTAGGTGACATTAGGGTTTTGGTTGATTTGTGTCTTAAGGTGTTATTCTAGTACGAACTCTATGATAGATCGAACGGAAAGAATAGCTTCATGTTATTTTACTACGGACTCTTGAATAGATCGATCAGAAAGGATAACTTTGAGGTGGTTTCGTACCCTACCATAATCTCTTCGTTTGTTCTCTGCTATTAGTGATTTTGGAGTGACTCTTTGTTGCATGTTGAGGGATAGTTATATGATCCAATTATGTTATTATTGTTGAGAGAACTTGCACTAGTGAAAGTATGAACCCTAGGCCTTGTTTCCTAGAATTGCAATACCGTTTACGCTCACTTTTATCGTTAGTTACCGTGCTGTTTTTATATTTTCAGATTACAAAAACCTATATCTACCATCCATATTGCACTTGTATCACCATCTCTTCGCTGAACTAGTGCACCTATACAATTTACCATTGTATTGGGTGTGTTGGGGACACAAGAGACTCTTTGTTATTTGGTTGCAGGGTTGTTTGAGAGAGACCATCTTCATCCTACGCCTCCCACGGATTGATAAACCTTAGGTCATCCACTTGAGGGAAATTTGCTACTGTCCTACAAACCTCTGCACTTGGAGGCCCAACAACGTCTACAAGAAGAAGGTTGTGTAGTATACATCAAGCTCTTTTCTGGCTCCGTTGCCGGAGAGGTGAGTGCTTGAAGGTATATCTTTAGATCTTGCAATCGAATCTTTTTGTTTCTTGGTTTATCACCAGTTTAGTCTATAAAAGAAAACTACAAATAAATGGAATTAAGGTTGCCTCATATGCTTCATCTTTTTAATGTCTTTCGTGAAAATGATGGGAAGGAAAATTGTGCTCAAGTGCTAGAAGAAGAATTACATAGAATGCTTGGCATAAAATATTTGAATGATGAGCATGATTGCAATGTTGTTAGTATGAATTCTATGAATATCCATGGTGCTAATGATATGCAAAGCCACAAGCTTGGGGATGCTATGTTTCATGAATATGATATGTTTAGTCCCCCAAGTTTTGATGAGCAAATTTGTTATGATGAAAGCATGCCTCCTATCTATGATGATTATTGTGATGACACGTATGCTATAAAGAATAATGATAACCATGAAACTTGTCATCTTGATCTTAATTTTCAATCACATGACAGTTATTTTGTTGAGTTTGCTCCCACTACTATTGATGAGAATAAATTTGCTTATGTGGAGAGTAGTAAATTTCTATGCTTGTAGATCATGAAAAGAATGCTTTATATGCTGGATATATTGTTGAATTTATTCATGATGCTACTGAAAATTATTATGAGGGAGGAATGTATGCTTGTAGGAATTGCAATAATATCAAGTTTCCTTTCTACACTAAAAAAAGGCACATCCGTGACATTTTGGGCCAACAAAAAAAAATTCTGTCATACTTATGACACTTCTATGACGATAATTGTGACAAAACCTGGTATCATCATAGATGTGGTGGGCTCCTACTTCTATGACCAAAAATCATGACAGAAAATGGGCTTTTCGTCCTGGGCGGACCGAAGACGCAGCTGCATGACATTCTTTGGGCCGTCCATGATGGAGAAAACCGTGGTAGAAGCGAGGACGAGGAAAATATCGGGGTGTTCCTGGTTACAGTGGGTGGTCGGGGCCGGGCGATGCGCGTTTCTCTCATACACGCACGCGCGTGGGTGCGAGGCGTTGGGCTCTAACTAAACCCGAGCGAGGCGTTGGGCTCTAACTGAACCCGAGCGATTGCACTGCAGGCTACGCGTTACTGAACCCGAGCGATCGATCGATGGCTGTTAACTAAACCCAATCGAGCGATTCCTTCGCTACTGCTGCTAACTGAAGCCGATCGATGCTGCTGTCGGTGTCAAAACCGGCGAATCTCGGGTAGGGGGTCCCGAACTGTCCGTATAAGATCGATGGTAACATGAGACGGGGGACACAATGTTTACCCAAGTTCGGGCCCCTCTCTATGGATGTAATACCCTACTTCCTGCTTGATTGATCTTGATGAATATGAGTGTTACAAGAGTTGATCTACCACGAGATCGTAATGGCTAAACCCTAGAAGTCTAGCCTATGTGAATATGGTAATGAATCTGTCTTATCCGGACTATGCTCTCCGGTTTATATAGACACCAGAGAGATCTAGGGTTACATGGAGTCGGTTACATAAGAGGGAATCTTCATAGTCGGTCGCCAAGCTTGCCTTCCACGCCAAGTAGAGTCCAATCCGGACACGGGTTCAATCTTCGGCCTTCGTATCTTCATAGCCCATCAGTCCGACCCATGGATAACAGGCAGGACGCCCAAGGACCCCTTAGTCCAGGACTCCCTCAGTAGCCCCTGAACCTGGCTTCAATGACGAGGAGTTCGGCGCGCAGATTGTGTTCGACATTGCAAGGCGGGTTCCCCTCCTTCCGAACTCCAAGATAGTCTTCGGACGTGACGATTGTATCCGGACCTGTTACACACCATGCACAACCGCAGAGAGAATATATATATCTTACACGAGTTCCATCCGGTGACAGCTTTCTGCAATGTGACAAGACGTCCATTCGGTCACAATTTCGAACCGTTTATCCCACATTTCAAGACGCGGTTGCTATTGGCACGTCTTGTCGAAGCAGAGATCGTGTCCCCTTATCGCGGGATTCTCATCAATGCGGGCATGGGTAACCCAACCGTGCCGTTTACACAGCCCTTGGGAATAGGCGAATCTCAAGGCGAGTGAGGAGGTGTTTTTTATATTTGCTGCCTTTATAAGGGGATTGTTGGAAATATGCCCTAGAGGCAATAATAAATAGGTTATTATTATATTTCCTTGTTCATGATAATCGTTTATTATCCATGCTAGAATTGTATTGATAGGAAACTCAGATACATGTGTGGATACATAGACAACACCATGTCCCTAGTAAGCCTCTAGGAGACTAGCTCGTTGATCAATAGATGGTTACGGTTTCCTGACCATGGACATTGGATGTCGTTGATAACGGGATCACATCATTAGGAGAATGATTTGATGGACAAGACCCAATCCTAAGCCTAGCACAAGATCGTGTAGTTCGTTTGCTCAGAGCTTTTCTAATGTCAAGTATCACTTCCTTAGACCATGAGATTGTGCAACTCCCGGATACCGTAGGAATGCTTTGGGTGTACCAAACGTCACAACGTAACTGGGTGGCTATAAAGGTGCACTACGGGTATCTCCGAAAGTGTCTGTTGGGTTGGCACGAATCGAGACTGGGATTTGTCACTCCGTGTAAACGGAGAGGTATCTCTGGGCCCACTCGGTAGGACATCATCATAATGTGCACAGTGTGACCAAGGAGTTGATCACGGGATGATGTGAGTTACGGAACGAGTAAAGAGACTTGCCGGTAACGAGATTGAACAAGGTATAGGGATACCGACGATCGAATCTCGGGCAAGTAACATACCGATGGACAAAGGGAATTGCATATGGGATTGATTGAATCCCTGACATCGTGGTTCATCCGATGAGATCATCGTGGAACATGTGGGAGCCAACATGGGTATCCAGATCCCGCTGTTGGTTATTGACCGGAGAACGTCTCGGTCATGTCTGCATGGTTCCCGAACCCGTAGGGTCTACACACTTAAGGTTCGATGACGCAAGGGTTATAGGGAAAGCATGTACGTGGTTACCGAATGTTGTTCGGAGTCCCGGATGAGATCCCGGACGTCACGAGGAGTTCCGGAATGGTCCGGAGGTAAAGATTTATATATGGAAAGTTGTTGTTCGGGTTCCGGGAAAAAGTTCGGGTTTTTTCGGTATTGTACCGGGAAGCTTCCAGAAGGTTCCGGAGGATTCCGGAGGGGTCCGGAGGTCCGGAAAATGTTCCACCACGTCCAATACAGCAGCATGGGCTGTAAGGGGGCGCCCTAGCCTTAATGGGCCAGGGGCACCAGCCCCCCCAAGGCCCATGCGCATGGGAGAGGGGAAACCCTAAGGGGGAGGGCCTCCACTTGACTTGGGAGGCACTCCTCCCCCCTTTGGCCGCCCCCCAAGCCCCATCTAGGGCTGGCCGCACCCCTTGAGGGGGGAAACCCTAGATGGGGGCGCAGCCCTCCCCCTCCCCTATATATATTGAGGTTTTGGGGCTGCCATAGACATGAGAACGTCTCTCTTTCGGTGCAGCCCTACCCCTCTCCCTCCTCCTCCTCTCCCGCGGTGCTTGGCGAAGCCCTGCGGGATTGCCACGCTCCTCCACCACCACCATGCCGTCGTGTTGCTGCTGGATGGAGTCTTCCCCAACCTCTCCCTCTCTCCTTGCTGGATCAAGGCGTGGGAGACGTCACCGGGCTGCACGTGTGTTGAACGCGGAGGCACCGTTCTTTCGGTGCTTAGATCGGAATCAACCGCGATCTGAATCGCTACGAGTACGACTCCCTCATCCGCGTCCTTGCAACGCTTCCGCATCGCGATCTACAAGGGTATGTAGATTCACTCCCCTTCCCCTCGTTGCTAGATTACTCCATAGATTGATCTTGGTGATGCGTAGAAAATTTTGAATTTCTGCTACGTTCCCCAACAGGGATAAGGATTCCCCCTTCCTCTTCTCGCTCTTTCTCTCTGTCCCAATCTCGAGCCCCAGCGCCCCAGTTTCAATCTCCTTCCCACTCCAGCAACCATGTCCGGATCCGGTGGTCAGGGCAAATGGATGGTCTCCTCCGTCGCGGAGGAGGACATTACTGAGCTCCGGGCGGCCGAATATTTGGCTAAGGAGATCGCCCACTGCCTACCGGCTGAGGGACAGATCGTCCCCACGCCGGAGCCCATAGAGAGGGTGGTATTCCTCCCCCATTTCTTCCGCGGGCTAGGGTTTCCACTCCACCCCTTCGTCCGCGGGTTAATGTATTATTACGGGGTAGATTTCCATGATCTGTCCCCGAATTCCTTCCTCAACATCTCGGCGTTTATCGTCGTGTGCGAGGCCTTCCTCCGCATCCAACCCCACTTTGGGCTGTGGCTCAAAGTCTTCAACGTGAAGCCGAAGGTGGTGGATGGCCAGCACGCGGAGTGCGGAGGGGCAATGGTGAGAAAATTGTCCAACGTCTCCTGGCCCAAAGGCACCTTCGTGGATACGGTAAAGGATTGGCAGAAGCAGTGGTTCTACATCACAGAACCACGTGGCACCACCTGGGCCACAGCTGCCGAATTCCGCTCCGGCACTCCTATGCGACTCACCTCCTGGGTCGAGAAGAGTCCGGACTGGTGTTCTCCTGACGAGCTGATAGCGTTGCAGACGCGCGTTTAGAGCATGGTAACCAAGAGCGTCAAGCTTGTTGATGTGATCCCGGTGATGTTAGTTCGCCGGATCCTTCCATGCCAGCGCCGAAGCCGCCCGCTGTGGGAGTTCAATCCAAAGAAGCACCGGACCCTGGCGAGGCTCTTTGAGACTACGCACGAAGGCGCATGGAAATTGCTCTTCAAGGGCAATGAAAAACCACCGGCCACGGATTCAGACCGTGGTCACGATTGTACACACCCCGCCAACAAGGTATGTTATTTCGAATGAGTCCTCAACCTAATTGTTTCGAGGATGATGTCTGAGCTTTTATTACTGCTCTTTCAGGACTGGACGGAGAGGGCGAAGCGGATCCAGTGTCCGGCTCCGTTGCCCGAAGAACCAGTCATCCCGCGCTTGGCGGAGATGCTAGTACGGCGCCATATAAGGCGCCGGAGAAGAAGGCCAAGAAGAAGGCAAAGGGGGCCAAGAGTGGCCTCCGTCGTAAGGGTACTTCGGACGTGGCGTCCGAAGACGACGAAACTCATTCCTTTGTCCCTGAGGACAATGACGGGGAAGAGGAGGAGGAGGAGGAGGAAGAAAACAATCCTCCCCCTGAGGAGAGGAAGAAAAAGAGGTCGGCCCCGACGCATCTGGAGGCGGAGGCGCCCAAAAAGGGGAAGGGTGTTCCGGCGGCCAACACCGCGTGGGACGTTGACAGTAGTCCAGAACGACGCCCCCGCACAAAGCCCCAGGCCGCATCGTAAGTGACATGGCTTATTTATGCGCACATCCAGCCCTTTCTCTCCATTATCTTGATGTAGTTAGCTGTACTATTGCAGTCCGGCCCGCGACCTAATCCAGCGATCCTCGTCTGGAAGTTCGTTGGCTCCGTCGGAGATGGTGAGCCAGTCGCCACCGCCTGCTTACTCCCCCGGGGCCGGGGACGACACCAAGGCGCTGTCCCGGAGGGCCAATCCGAGCCGGGGAGGAACCCAAGACGCTGTCCGGGAGGCGCCACGAGGCGAAGCCTCCACTGCCGGACACATGGAGGAGACGATCCCCATGGAGACTGGTGAAGAGGGCCGCATCCAGCTTGGCCCTCAGCCGGATACGATTCCGGAGACCCATATGGCTCCGGAGTCGGGCGGGCAGCCCCCTTTGAAGGAGGGGTGTGCACCGTTTCCGCCGGTGGTCCCTGTCCATCCAGGGGCGCCGGATAACCTGATGGAGGCGCTACGAGGCGCCTCCGTTATGGACGAGCACCGTGTTCTTATGAGCGCGGTGATCAAGAAGGTTCATTCCACCAAGAGTGGACTGAACGAAGCCTGCATCAACCTGTTGACAGGTTTTGAGGTAAATAACAGAGAAAAAACCCATATAGTCAGTAGCCCCTGAGACACTGTCCAGTGCTCGGTAAGAGGAACTGGACAGAGGATCAATCCTCTAGTGTAGGAGACTAACGTGATATGTGTGCATGAGCAGGCGTCGCTGTTGGCCGCGACCTCACATGCTGCCGAAGTCTCTGAACTAAAGCAGAGGCTGGAGCGGACCGAGAACGAGCTTGGCGAGGTTAGAGTTGTTGGAAATATGCCCTAGAGGCAATAATAAATTGGTTATTATTATATTTCCTTGTTCATGATAATCGTTTATTATCCATGCTAGAATTGTATTGATAGGAAACTTAGATACATGTGTGGATACATAGACAACACCATGTCCCTAGTAAGCCTCTAGTTGACTAGCTCGTTGATCAATAGATGGTTATGGTTTCCTGACCATGGACATTGGATGTCGTTGATAACGGGATCACATCATTAGGAGAATGATGTGATGGAAAAGACCCAATCCTAAGCCTAGCACAAGATCGTGTAGTTCGTTTGCTAAGAGCTTTTCTAATGTCAAGTATCATTTCCTTAGACCATGAGATTGTGCAACTCCCGGATACCGTAGGAATGCTTTGGGTGTACCAAACGTCACAACGTAACTGGGTGGCTATAAAGGTGCACTACAGGTATCTCCGAAAGTGTCTGTTGGGTTGGCACGAATCGAGACTGGGATTTGTCACTCCGTGTAAACGGAGAGGTATCTCTGGGCCCACTCGGTAATGCATCATCATAATGAGCTCAATGTGACCAAGTGGTTGGTCACGGGATCATGCATTACGGTACGAGTAAAGTGACTTGTCGGTAACGAGATTGAACGAGGTATTGGGATACCGACGATCGAATCTCGGGCAAGTAACGTACCGATTGACAAAGGGAATTGTATACGGGATTGATTGAATCCTCGACATCGTGGTTCATCCGATGAGATCATCGTGGAACATGTGGGAGCCAACATGGGTATCCAGATCCCGCTGTTGGTTATTGGCCGGAGAACGTCTCGGTCATGTATGCATGGTTCCCGAACTCGTAGGGTCTACACACTTAAGGTTCGATGACGCTAGGGTTATAGTGAATAGATATACGTGGTTACCAAAAGTTGTTCGGAGTCCCGGATGAGATCTCGGACGTCACGAGGAGTTCCGGAATGGTCCGGAGGTAAAGATTTATATATGGGAAGTCCTGTTTTGGTCACCGGAAAAGTTTCGGGTGCTATCGGTAACGTACCGGGACCACCGGGAGGGTCCCGGGGGTCCATCAGGTGGGGCCACCGGCCCCAGAGGGCTGCGTGGGCCAAGTGTGGGAAGGGACCAGCCCCTAGGTGGGCTGGTGCGCCTCCCACAAGGGGCCCAGGGCGCAGGAAGGGGGGGAAGGGGGAAACCCTAGGCTCATATGGGCCTAAGGCCCACCTAGTGGTGCGCCCCCTCTCTCCCCCCTTGGCCGCCCCCTAGATGGATCTAGGGCTGGCCGCACCCCTTGGGGGGGAAACCCTAGATGGGGGCACAGCCCCTCCCCCTCCCCTATATATAGTGGGGGTTTTGGGGCTGCCAGAGACACGAGACTTCCTCTCTCTTGGCGCAGCCCTACCCCTCTCCCTCCTCCTCTCCCGCGGTGCTTGGCGAAGCCCTGCAGGATTGCCACGCTCCTCCATCACCACCACGCCGTCGTGCTGCTGCTGGACGGAGTCTTCCCCAACCTCTCCCTCTCTCCTTGCTAGATCAAGGCGTGGGAGACGTCACCGGGCTGCACGTGTGTTGAACGCGGAGGCGCCGTGGTTCGGCGCTTAGATCGGAATCATCCGCGATCTGAATCGCTACGAGTACGACTCCTTCATCCGCGTTCTTGCAACGCTTCCGCATCGCGATCAAGGGTATGTAGATGCACTCCCCTTCCCCTCGTTGCTAGATTACTCCATAGATTGATCTTGGTGATGCGTAGAAAATTTTGAATTTCCGCTACGTTCCCCAACAGTGGCATCATGAGCTAGGTCTATGCGTAGTTTCTATGCACGAGTAGAACACAAAGTAGTTGTGGGCGTCGATTTTATCAATTTACTTGCCGTTACTAGTCTTATCTTGATTCGACGGCATCGTGGGATGAAGCGGCCCGGACCGACCTTACACGTACTCTTACGTGAGACTGGTTCCACCGACTGACATGCACTAGTTGCATAAGGTGGCTAGCGGGTGTCTGTCTCTCCCACTTTAGTCGGATCGGATTCGATGAAAAGGGTCCTTATGAAGGGTAAATAGAAATTGGCATATCACGTTGTGGTTTTACGTAGGTAAGAAACGTTCTTGCTAAAAACCTATACAAGCCACGTAAAAAACTTGCAACAACAATTAGAGGACGTCTAACTTGTTTTTGCAGCATGTGCCTTGTGATGTGATATGGCCAGAAGATGTGATGAATGATATATGTGATGTATGAGATTGATCATATTCTTGTAATAGGAATCACGACTTGCATGTCGATGAGTATGACAACCGGTAGGAGCCATAGGAGTTGTCTTAATTTATTGTATGACCTGCGTGTCAATGAAAACGCCATGTAATTACTTTACTTATTGCTAACCGTTAGCCATAGTAGTAGAAGTAATAGTTGGCGAGACAACTTCAGAAAGACACGATGATGGAGATCATGATGATGGAGATCATGGTGTCATGCCGCGCCTCGAAGATGGAGATCAAAGGCGCAAGATGATATTGGCCATATCACGTCACTTTATGATTTGCATGTGATGTTTATCATGTTTACATCTTATTTTCTTAGAACGACGGTAGCATAAATAAGATGATCCCTCACTAAAATTTCAAGAGACGTGTTCCCCCTAACTGTGCACCGTTGCGAAGGTTCGTTGTTTCGAAGCACCACGTGATGATCGGGTGTGATAGATTCTAACGTTCGAATACAACGGGTGTTGACGAGCCTAGCATGTACAGACATGGCCTCGGAACACATGCGAAACACTTAGGTTGACTTGACGAGCCTAGCATGTACAGACATGGCCTCGGAACACAAGAGACCGAAAGGTCGAACATGAGTCGTATAGCAGATACGATCAACATGGAGATGTTCACCGATGATGACTAGTCCGTCTCACGTGATGATCAGACGCGGCCTAGTTTGACTCGGATCATGTATCACTTAGATGACTAGAGGGATGTCTATCTAAGTGGGAGTTCATTAAATAATCAGATGAACTTAATTATCATGAACATAGTCAAAAGGTCTTTGCAAATTATGTCATAGCTTACGATTTAGTTCTACTGTTTAAGATATGTTCCTAGAGAAAATTTAGTTGAAAGTTGGTCGTAGCAATTATGCGGACTGGGTCCGTGAACTGAGGATTGTCCTCATTGCTGCACAGAAGGCTTATGTCCTTAATGCACCGCTCGGTGTGCTGAACCTCGAACGTCGTCTGTAGATGTTACGAAACATCTGGCATACACGTTTTGATGACTACGTGATAGTTCAGTGCGTAATACTAACGGTTTAGAATTGTGGCACCAAAGACGTTTTGAAACGTCACAGAACATATGAGATGTTCCGAAGACTGAAATTGGGATTTCAGACTAGTGCCCACGTCAAGAGGTATGAGACCTCTGACAAGTTTCTTAAGCCTGCAAACTAAGGGAGAAAAGCTCAATCGTTGAGCAGGTGCTCAGATTGTCTGAGTACTACAATCGCTTGAATCGAGTGGGAGTTAATCTTCCAGATGAGATAGTGATGGTTCTCCATAGTCACTGCCACCAAGCTATTAGAGCTTCGTGATGAACTATAACATATCAGGGATAGACATGATGATCCTTGAGCAACTCGCGATGTTTGACACCGTGAAAGTAGAAATCAAGAAGGAGCATCAATTGTTGATGGTTAGTAAAACCACTAGTTTCTAGAAGGGCAAGGGCAAGAAGGGATACTTCATGAAACGGCAAATCAATTGCTGCTCTAGTGGAGAATCCCAAGGTTGAACCCAAACCCGAGACTAATTGCTTCTGTAATGAGGGGAACGGTCACTGAAGCAGAACTACCCTAGATACTTGGTAGATGAGAAGGCAGGCAAGGTCGACAGATGTATATTGGATATACATTATATGAATGTGTACTTTACTAGTACTTCTAGCAGCACCAGGGTATTAGATACCGGTTCGGTTGCTAAGTGTTAGTAACTCGAAATAAAAGCTGCGGAATAAACGGAGACTAGCTAAAGGTGAGATGACGATATGTGTTGGAAGTGTTTCCAAGGTTGATGTGATCAAGCATCGCATGCTCCCTCTACCATCGAGATTGGTGTTAAACCTAAATAATTGTTATTTGGAGTTTGCGTTGAGCATAAACGTGATTGGATTATGTTTATCGCAATACGGTTATTCATTTAAGGAGAATAATGGTTACTCTGTTTATTTGAATAATACCTTGAATGGTCTTGCACCTAAAATGAATCTCGATCGTAGTGATACACATGTTCATGCCAAAAGATATAAGATAGTAATGATAGTACCACATACTTGTGGCACTGCCACTTGAGTCATATTGGTATAAAACGCATGAAGAAGCTCCATGTAGATCGATCTTTGGACTCACTCGTTTTTTGAAAAGATTGAGACATGCGAACCATGTCTATTGGTATATATGCATGAAGAAACTCCATGCAGATGGATCATTTGGACTCACTTGATTTTGAATCACTTGAGACATGCAAATCATACCACATGGGCAAGATGACTGAAAGGCCTTGTTTTCAGTAAGATGGAACAAGAAAGCAACTTGTTGGAAGTAATACATTTTGATGTGTGCAGTCCAATGAGTGCTGAGGCACGCAGTGGATATCGATATGTTCTTACTTCACGAAAGATTTGAGTAGATGCTGAGAATATTTACTTGATGAAACACAAGTCTGAATTATTGAAAGGTTCAAGTAATTTCAGAGTGAAGTTGAAGTTCGTCGTGAAAAGAGGATAAAATGTCTATGATATGATCATAGAGATATCTGAGTTACGAGTCTGGCACACAATTAAGACATTGTGGAAAGTGTTTCACAATTAATACCACCTGGAACACCACAGTGTGATGGTGTGTCCGAACATCATAACTGCACCCTATTGGATATGGTGCATACCATGATGTCTCTTATCAAATTACAACTATCGTTTATGGGTTAGGCATTAGAGATAACCGCATTCACTTTAAAAGGGGCACCACGCAATTCCGTTGAGACGACACCGTTTAGAGAAACCTAAGTTGTCGTTTCTTAAAAGATTGGGGCTGCGATGCTTATGTGAAAGAGTTTCAAGCTGATAAGCTCGAACCCAAAGCGGATAAATGCGTCTTCATAGAAAACCCAAAACAGTTGGGTATACCTCCTATTTCAGATCTGGAAGCAAAAGTAATTGCTTCTAGAAACGAGTCCTTTCTCGAGGAAAAGTTTCTCTCGAAAGAATTGAGTGGGAGGATGGTGGAGACTTGATGAGGTTATTGAACCATAACTTCAACTAGTGTGTAGCAGGGCACAGGAAGTTGTTCCTGCGGCACCTACACCAATTGAAGTGGAAGCTTATGATAGTGATCATGAAACTTCGGATCAAGTCACTACCAAACCTCGTAGGTCGACAAGGATATGTACTACTCCTGAGTGGTACGGTAATCCTGTCTTAGATATCATGTTGTTAGACAACAATGAACCTACGAGCTATGGAGAAGCGATGGTGGGCCCATATTCCGACAAATGGTTAGAAGCCATGAAATCCGAGATAGGATCCATGTATTAGAACAAAGCATGGACTTTGGTGAACTAGCCCGATGATCGGCAAGCCATTGAGATAAATGGATCTTTAAGAAGAAGACGGACGTGGACAGTAAGGTTACCGTCTATGAAGCTCGACTTGTGGCAAAGAGAATTTTCACAAGTTCAAGGAGTTGACTACGATGAGATTTTCTCATCCGTAGCGATGCTTAAGTCCGTCGGAATCATGTTAGCATTAGCTGCATTTATGAAATCTGGCAGATGGATGTCCAAAACAAGTTTCCTTACCAGTTTTCGTAAGGAAAGGTTGTATGTGATACAATCAGAAAGGTTTTGTCGATCCTAAGGATGCTAAAAGGTATGCTAGCTCCAGCGATCCTTCCATGGACTAGAGCAAGCATCTCGGAGTCAGAATATACGCTTTGATGGAGTTATCAAAGTTTTTGGGTTTATACAAAGTTTGTTAGAAACTTGTATTTATAATAAAGTGAGTGGGAGCGCTACAACATTTCTGATAAGTATATGTGAATGACATATTGTTGATCCGAAATGATGTAAAATTTCTGGAAAGCATAAAGGGTTGTTTGAAAGGAGTTTTTCAAAGGAAGACCTGGATAAAGCTGCTTACATATTGGGCATCAAGATCTATAGAGATAGATCCAGATGCCCGATGATACTTTCCAAGAACGCACACCTTGACATGATTTTGAAAGAGTTCAAAATAGATCAGCAAAGAAGGAGTTCTTGGCTATGTTACAAGGTGTGAGTATTGAGTAAGACTCAAGACCTGACCACAGCAGAAGAGAGAGAAAGGACGAAGGTCGTCCCCTATGCTTTAGACGTAGGCTCTACAGTATGATATGTTGTGTACCGCACATGAATTGTGCCTTGCCATGAGTTGGTCAAGGGGTACAATAGTGATCCGGGAATGGATCACATGACAGCGGTCGAACTTATCCTTAGTATCTAGTGGACTAAGGAATTTTCTCGATTATGGAGGTGAAAAGGAGTTCGTCGTAAAGGGTTACGTCGATGCGAACTTTGACACTAATCCGGATGACTCTGAGTAGAAAACCGGATTCGTATAGTAGAGCAGTTATTTGAAATGGCTCCAAGTAGCGCGTGGTAGCATCCACAAGATGACATAGATATTCGTAAAGCACACACGGATCTGAAAGGTTCAGACTCGTTGACTAATAACCTCTCTCACAAGCATAACATGATCAAACCAGAACTCATTGAGTGTTAATCACATAGTGATGTGAACTAGATTGTTGACTCTAGTAAATTCTTTAGATGTTGGTCACATGGTGATGTGACCTATGAGTGTTAATCACATGGTGATGTGAACTAGATTATTGACTCTAGTGCAAGTGGGAGACTGTTGGAAATATGCCCTAGAGGCAATAATAAATTGGTTATTATTATATTTCCTTGTTCATGATAATCGTTTATTATCCATGCTAGAATTGTATTGATAGGAAACTTAGATACATGTGTGGATACATAGACAACACCATGTCCCTAGTAAGCCTCTAGTTGACTAGCTCGTTGATCAATAGATGGTTACGGTTTCCTGACCATGGACATTGGATGTCGTTGATAACGGGATCACATCATTAGGAGAATGATGTGATGGACAAGACCCAATCCTAAGCCTAGCACAAGATCGTGTAGTTCGTTTGCTAAGATCTTTTCTAATGTCAAGTATCATTTCCTTAGACCATGAGATTGTGCAACTCCCGGATACCGTAGGAATGCTTTGGGTGTACCAAACGTCATAACGTAACTGGGTGGCTATAAAGGTGCACTACAGGTATCTCCGAAAGTGTCTGTTGGGTTGGCACGAATCGAGACTGGGATTTGTCACTCCGTGTAAACGGAGAGGTATCTCTGGGCCCACTCGGTAGGACATCATCATAATGTGCACAATGTGACCAAGGAGTTGATCACGGGATGATGTGTTATGGAACGAGTAAAGAGACTTGCCGGTAACGAGATTGAACAAGGTATCGGGATACCGACGATCGAATCTCGGGCAAGTAACATACCGATTGACAAAGGGAATTGTATACGGGATTCATTGAATCCCCGACATCGTGGTTCATCCGATGAGATCATCGTGGAACATGTGGGAGCCAACATGGGTATCCAGATCCCGCTGTTGGTTATTGGCCGGAGAACGTCTCGGTCATGTCTGCATGGTTCCAGAACCCGTAGGGTCTACACACTTAAGGTTCGATGACGCTAGGGTTATAGGGAATAGATATACGTGGTTACCAAATGTTGTTAGGAGTCCCAGATGAGATCCCAGACATCACGAGGAGTTCCGGAATGGTCCGGAGGTAAAGATTTATATATGGGAAGTCCTGTTTTCGTCACCGAAAAAGTTTTGGGTGCTATCGGTAACGTACCGGGACCACCGGGAGGGTCCCGGGGGTCCACCAGGTGGGGCCACCGGCCCCAGAGGGCTGCGTGGGCCAAGTGTGGGAAGGGACCAGCCCCTAGGTGGGCTGGTGCGCCTCCCACAAGGGGCCCAGGGCGCAGGAAGGGGGGGGAAGGGGGAAACCCTAGGCTCAGATGGGCCTAAGGCCCACCTAGTGGTGCGCCCCCCTCTCTCCCCCCTTGGCCGCCCCCTAGATGGATCTAGGGCTGGCCGCACCCCTTGGGGGGGAAACCCTAGATGGGGGCACAGCCCCTCCCCATCCCCTATATATAGTGGGGGTTTTGGGGCTGCCAGAGACACGAGACTTCCTCTCTCTTGGCGCAGCCCTACCCCTCTCCCTCCTCCTCTCCCGCGGTGCTTGGCGAAGCCCTGCAGGATTGCCACGCTCCTCCATCACCACCACGCCGTCATGCTGCTGCTGGACGGAGTCTTCCCCAACCTCTCCCTCTCTCCTGGCTGGATCAAGGCGTGGGAGACATCACCGGGCTGCACGTGTGTTGAACGCGGAGGCGCCGTGGTTCGGCGCTTAGATCGGAATCAACCACGATCTGAATCGCTACGAGTACGACTCCTTCATCCGCGTTCTTGCAACGCTTCCGCATCGCGATCTACAAGGGTATGTAGATGCACTCCCCTTCCCCTCATTGCTAGATTATGTTGGAAATATGCCCTAGAGGCAATAATAAATTGGTTATTATTATATTTCCTTGTTCATGATAATCGTTTATTGTCCACGCTAGAATTGTATTGATAGGAAACTCAGATACATGTGTGGATACATAGACAACACCATGTCCCTAGTAAGCCTCTAGTTGACTAGCTCGTTGATCAATAGATGGTTACGGTTTCCTGACCATGGACATTGGATGTCATTGATAACGAGATCACATCATTAGGAGAATGATGTGATGGACAAGACCCAATCCTAAGCATAGCATAAAAGATCATGTAGTTCGTTTGCTAGAGCTTTTCCAATGTCAAGTATCATTTCCTTAGACCATGAGATCGTGCAACTCCCGGATACCGTAGGAGTGCTTTGGGTGTACGAAACGTCACAACGTAACTGGGTGACTATAAAGGTGCATTACGGGTATCTCGGAAAGTGTCTGTTGGGTTGGCACGGATCGAGACTGGGATTTGTCACTCCGTATGACGGAGAGGTATCTCTGGGCCCACTCGGTAATGTATCATCATAATGAGCTCAATGTGACTAAGGAGTTAGCCACGGGATCATGCATTACGGTACGAGTAAAGTGACTTGCCGGTAATGAGATTGAACAAGGTATTGGGATACCGACGATCGAATCTCGGGCAAGTAACGTACCGATTGACAAAGGGAATTGTATACGGGATTGATTGAATCCTCGACATCGTGGTTCATCCGATGAGATCATCGTGGAACATGTGGGAGCCAACATGGGTATCCAGATCCCGCTGTTGGTTATTGACCGGAGAGGCGTCTCGGTCATGTCTGCATGTCTCCTGAACCCGTAGGGTCTACACACTTAAGGTTCGGTGACGCTAGGGTTGTAGAGATATTAGTATGCGGAAACCCGAAAGTTGTTCGGAGTCCCGGATGTGATCCCGGACATCACGAGGAGTTCCGGAATGGTCCGGAGGTGAAGAATTATATATAGGAAGTCAAGTTTCGGCCACGGGGAAAGTTTCGGGGGTCACCGGTATTGTACCGGGACCACCGGAAGGGTCCCGGGGGTCCACCGGGTGGGGCCACCTATCCCGGAGGCCCCATGGGCTGAAGTGGGAAGGGAACCAGCCCTTAGTGGGCTGGGGCGCCCCCCATGGGCTTCCCCCTGCGCCTAGGGTTGGAAACCCTAGGGTGGGGGGGCGCCCCACTTGCCTTGGGGGGAAGCCACCCCCCTTTTTCCCTTGGCCGCCCCCCCCCATGTAGATGGGTTCTAGGCCGGCGCCCCCCTTCCCAGGGGGCCTGTATATAGTGGGGGGGGGAGGGAGGGCAGCAAAAGGACAACCCCTGGCGCCTCCCTCTCCCCCTGCAACACCTCTCCCTCTCGCAGAAGCTTGGCGAAGCCCTGCCGAGACCCCGCTACTTCCACCACCACGCCGTCGTGCTGCTGGATCTCCATCAACCTCTCCTTCCCCCTTGCTGGATCAAGAAGGAGGAGACGTCGCTGCTCCGTACATGTGTTGAATGCGGAGGTGCGTCCGTTCGGCACTCGGTCATCGGTGATTTGGATCACGGCGAGTACGACTCCATCAACCCCGTTCATTGGAACGCTTCCGCTCGCGATCTACAAGGGTATGTAGATGCACTCCTTTCCCCTTGTTGCTAGTATACTCCATAGGTGGATCTTGGTGATGCGTAGAAAAATTTTAAATTCTGCTACGATCCCCAACAGTGGCATCATGAGCCAGGTCTATGCGTAGTTACTATGCACGAGTAGAACACAAAGCAGTTGTGGGCGTAGATGTTGCCAATTCTTCTTGCCGCTACTAGTCTTATCTTGCTTCGGCGGTATTGTGGGATGAAGCGGCCCGGACCGACCTTACACGTACTCTTACGTGAGACAGGTTCCACCGACTGACATGCACTAGTTGCATAAGGTGGCTAGCGGGTGTCTGTCTCTCCCACTTTAGTCGGAACGGATTCGATGAAAAGGGTCCTTATGAAGGGTAAATAGAAATTGGCATATCACGTTGTGGTTTTACGTAGGTAAGAAACGTTCTTGCTAAAAACCTATACAAGCCACGTAAAAAACTTGCAACAACAATTAGAGGACGTCTAACTTGTTTTTGCAGCATGTGCCTTGTGATGTGATATGGCCAGAAGATGTGATGAATGATATATGTGATGTATGAGATTGATCATATTCTTGTAATAGGAATCACGACTTGCATGTCGATGAGTATGACAACCGGCAGGAGCCATAGGAGTTGTCTTTATTTTTTGTATGACCTGCGTGTCAATGAAAACGCCATGTAATTACTTTACTTTATTGCTAACCGTTAGCCATAGTAGTAGAAGTAATAGTTGGCGAGACAACTTCATGAAGACACAATGATGGAGATCATGATGATGGAGATCATGGTGTCATGCCGGTGACGAAGGTGATCATGCCGCGCCTCAAAGATGGAGATCAAAGGCGCAAGATGATATTGGCCATATCACGTCACTTTATGATTTGCATGTGATGTTTATCATGTTTACATCTTATTTTCTTAGAACGACGGTAGCATAAATAAGATGATCCCTCACTAAAATTTCAAGAGACGTGTTCCCCCTAACTATGCACCGTTGCGAAGGTTCGTTGTTTCGAAGCACCACGTGATGATCGGGTGTGATAGATTCTAACGTTCGAATACAACGGGTGTTGACGAGCCTAGCATGTACAGACATGGCCTCGGAACACATGCGAAACACTTAGGTTGACTTGACGAGCCTAGCATGTACAGACATGGCCTCGGAACACAAGAGATCGAAAGGTCGAACATGAGTCGTATAGTAGATACGGTCAACATGGAGATGTTCACCGATGATGACTAGTCCGTCTCACGTGATGATCGGACACGGCCTAGTTTGACTCGGATCATGTATCACTTAGATGACTAGAGGGATGTCTATCTGAGTGGGAGTTCATTAATCAGATGAACTTAATTATCATGAACATAGTCAGAAGGTCTTTGCAAATTATGTCATAGCATGCGCTTTAGTTCTACTGGTTAAGATATGTTCCTAGAGAAAATTTAGTTGAAAGTTGGTAGTAGCAATTATGCGGACTGGGTCCGTAAACTGAGGATTGTCCTCATTGCTGCACAGAAGGCTTATGTCCTTAATGCACCGCTCGGTGTGCTGAACCTCAGCGTCGTCTGTAGATGTTGCGAAACATCTAACATACACGTTTTGATGACTACGTGATAGTTCAGTGCGTAATGCTAACGGTTTAGAATTGTGGCACCAAAGACGGTTTTTGAAACGTCACAGAACATATGAGATGTTCCGAAGACTGAAATTGGGATTTCGGACTAGTGCCCACGTCAAGAGGTATGAGACCTCTGACAAGTTTCTTTAGCCTGCAAACTGAGGGAGAAAAGCTCAATCGTTGAGCATGTGCTCAGATTGTCTGAGTACCACAATCGCTTGAATCGAGAAGGAGTTAATCTTCCAGATGAGATAGTGATGGTTCTCCATAGTCACTGCCACCAAGCTATTAGAGCTTCGTGATGAACTATAACATATCAGGGATAGGTATGATGATCCTTGAGCAACTCGCGATGTTTGACACCGCGAAAGTAAAAATCAAGAAGGAGCATCAATTGTTGATGGTTAGTAAAACCACTAGTTTCTAGAAGGGCAAGGGCAAGAAGGGATACTTCATGAAACAGCAAATCATTTGCTGCTCTAGCGAAGAATCCCAAAGTAAACCCAAACCCGAGACTAAGTGCTCCTGTAACGAGGGGAACGGTCACTGAAGCAGAACTACCCTAGATACTTGGTAGATGAGAAGGCAGGCAAGGTGGACAGAAGTATATTGGATATACATTAAATGAATGTGTACTTTACTAGTACTCCTAGCAGCACCAGGGTATTAGACACCGGTTCGGTTGCTAATTGTTAGTAACTCGAAATGAAAGCTGCGGAATAAATGGAGAGTAGCTAAAGGTGAGATGACGATGTGTGTTGGAAGTGTTTCCAAGGTTGATGTGATCAAGCATCGCATGCTCCCTCTACCATCGAGATTTGGTGTTTGCGTTGAGCATGATTGGATTATGTTTATCGCAATACGGTTATTCATTTAAGGAGAATAATGGTTACTCTGTTTATTTGAATAATACCTTCAATGGTCTTGCACCTAAAATGAATCTCGATCGCAGTGATACACATGTTCGTGCCAAAAGATATAAAATAGTAATGATAGTACCACATACTTGTGGCACTGCCATTTGAGTCATATTGGTATAGAACGCATGAAGAAGCTCCATGTAGATGGATCTTTGGACTCACTCGTTTTTGAAAAGATTGAGACATGCGAACCATGTCTATTGGTATATATGCATGAAGAAACTCCATGCAGATGGATCGTTTGGACTCACTTGATTTTGAATCACTTGAGACATGCAAATCATACCACATGGGCAAGATGACTGAAAGGCCTCGTTTTCAGTAAAATGGAACAAGAGAGCAACTTGTTCGAAGTAATACATTTTGATGTATGCAGTTCAATGAGTGCTGAGGCATGCAGTGGATATCGTTATGTTCTTACTTCACAGATGATTTGAGTAGATGCTGAGAATATTTACTTGATGAAACACAAGTCTGAATTATTGAAAGGTTCAAGTAATTTCAGAGTGAAGTTGAAGATCGTCGTGACAAGAGGATAAAATGTCTATGATATGATCATAGAGATATCTGAGTTACGAGTTTGGCACACAATTAAGACATTGTGGAAAGTGTTTCACAATTAATACCGCCTGGAACACCACAGTGTGATGGTGTGTCCGAACATCATAACTGCACCCTATTGGATATGGTGCATACCATGATGTCTCTTATCAAATTACAACTATCGTTTATGGGTTAGGCATTAGAGATAACCGCATTCACTTTAAAAGGGGCACCATGCAATTCCGTTGAGACGACACCGTTTAGAGAAACCTAAGTTGTCGTTTCTTAAAAGATTGGGGCTGCGATGCTTATGTGAAAGAGTTTCAAGCTGATAAGCTCGAACCCAAAGCGGATAAATGCATCTTCATAGAAAACCCAAAACAGTTGGGTATACCTCCTATTTCAGATCTGCAAGCAAAAGTAATTGCTTCTAGAAACGAGTCCTTTCTCGAGGAAAAGTTTCTCTCGAAAGAATTGAGTGGGAGGATGGTGGAGACTTGATGAGGTTATTGAACCATAACTTCAACTAGTGTGTAGCAGGGCACAGGAAGTTGTTCCTGTGGCACCTACACCAATTGAAGTGGAAGGTTATGATAGTGATCATGAAACTTCGGATCAAGTCACTACCAAACCTCGTAGGTCGACAAGGATATGTACTACTCCTGAGTGGTACGGTAATCCTGTCTTAGATATCATGTTGTTAGACAACAATGAACCTACGAGCTATGGAGAAGCGATGGTGGGCCCATATTCCGACAAATGGTTAGAAGCCATGAAATCCGAGATAGGATCCATGTATCAGAACAAAGCATGGACTTTGGTGAACTTGCCCGATGATCGGCAAGCCATTGAGATAAATGGATCTTTAAGAAGAAGACGGACATGGACGGTAATGTTACCGTCTATGAAGCTCGACTTGTGGCAAAGAGTATTTTTATAAGTTCAAGGAGTTGACTACGGTGAGATTTTCTCATCCGTAGCGATGCTTGAGTCCGTCGGAATCATGTCAGCATTAGCTGCATTTATGAAATCTGGCAGATGGATGTCAAAACAAGTTTCCTTACCAGTTTTCGTAAGGAAAGGTTGTATGTGATACAATCAGAAAGGTTTTGTCCATCCTAAGGATGCTAAAAGGTATGCTAGCTCCAGCGATCCTTCCATGGATTAGAGCAAGCATCTCGGAGTCAGAATATACGCTTTGATGGAGTGATCAAAGTTTTTTTGGGTTTATACAAAGTTTGTTAGAAACTTGTACTTACAATAAAGTGAGTGGGAGCGCTACAACATTTCTGATAAGTATATGTGAATGACATATTGTTGATCCGAAATGATGTAAATTTTTTGGAAAGCATAAAGGGTTGTTTGAAAGGAGTTTTTCAAAGGAAGACCTGGATAAAGCTGCTTACGTATTGGGCATCAAGATCTATAGAGATAGATCAAGACGGCTGATGATACTTTCCAAGAACGCACACCTTGACATGATTTTGAAAGAGTTCAAAATAGATCAGCAAAGAAGGAGTTCTTGGCTGTGTTACAAGGTGTGAGTATTGAGTAAGACTCAAGACCTGACCACAGCAGAAGAGAGAGAAAGGACGAAGGTCGTCCCCTATGCTTTAGACGTAGGCTCTACAGTATGCTATGCTGTGTACCGCAGATGAAGTGTGCCTTGCCATGAGTTGGTCAAGGGGTACAATAGTGATCCGGGAATGGATCACATGACAGCGGTCGATCTTGTCCTTAGTATCTAGTGGACTAAGGAATTTTCTCGATTATGGAGGTGAAAAGGAGTTCGTCGTAAAGGGTTACGTCGATGCGAACTTTGACACTAATCCGGATGACTCTGAGTAGTAAACCGGATTCGTATAGTAGAGCAGTTATTTGAAATGGCTCCAAGTAGCGCATGGTAGCGTCCACAAGATGACATAGATATTCGTAAAGCACAAACGGATCTGAAAGGTTCAGACCCGTTGACTAATAACCTCTCTCACAAGCATGACATGAGCAAACCAGAACTCATTGAGTGTTAATCACATAATGATGTGAACTAGATTGTTGACTTTAGTGAACTCTTTGGATGTTGGTCACATGGTGATTTGACCTGTGAGTGTTAATCATATGGTGATGTGAACTAGATTATTGACTCTAGTGCAAGTGGGAGACTGTTGGAAATATGCCCTAGAGGCAATAATAAATTGGTTATTATTATATTTCCTTGTTCATGATAATCGTTTATTGTCCATGCTAGAATTGTATTGATAGGAAACTCAGATACATGTGTGGATACATAGACAACACCATGTCCCTAGTAAGCCTCTAGTTGACTAGCTCGTTGATCAATAGGTGGTTACGGTTTCCTGACCATGGACATTGGATGTCATTGATAACGGGATCACATCATTAGGAGAATGATGTGATGGACAAGACCCAATCCTAAGCATAGCATAAAAGATCGTGTAGTTCGTTTGCTAGAGCTTTTCCAATGTCAAGTATCATTTCCTTAGACCATGAGATCGTGCAACCTCGCGGATACCGTAGGAGTGCTTTGGGTGTACCAAACGTCACAACGTAACTGGGTGACTATAAAGGTGCATTACGGGTATCTCCGAAAGTGTCTGTTGGGTTGGCACGGATCGAGACTGGGATTTGTCACTCCATATGACGGAGAGGTATCTCTGGGCCCACTCGGTAATGCATCATCATAATGAGCTCAATGTGACTAAGGAGTTAGCCATAGGATCATGCATTACGGTACGAGTAAAGTGACATGCCGGTAACGAGATTGAACAAGGTATTGGGATACCGACGATCGAATCTTGGGCAAGTAACGTACCGATTGACAAAGGGAATTGTATACGGGATTGATTGAATCCTCGACATCGTGGTTCATCCGATGAGATCATCGTGGAACATGTGGGAGCCAACATGGGTATCCAGATCCCGCTGTTGGTTATTGACCGGAGAGGCGTCTCGGTCATGTCTGCATGTCTCCCGAACCCGTAGGGTCTACACACTTAAGGTTCGGTGATGCTAGGGTTGTAGAGATATTAGTATGCGGAAACCCGAAAGTTGTTCGGAGTCCCGGATGAGATCCCGGACTTCACGAGGAGTTCCGGAATGGTCCGGAGGTGAAGAATTGTATATAGGAAGTCAAGTTTCGGCCACCGGGAAAGTTTCGGGGGTCACCGGTATTGTATCGGGACCACCGGGTGGGGCCACCTATCCCGGTGGGCCCCATGGGCTAAAGTGGGAAGGGAACCAGCCCTTAGTGGGCTGGGGCGCCCCCCATGGGCTTCCCCCTGCGCCTAGGGTTGGAAACCCTAGGGTGGAGGGGCGCCCCACTTGCCTTGGGGGGGAAGCCACCCCCCGTTTTCCCTTGGCCGCCGCCCCCCATGTAGATGGGTTCTAGGCCGGCGCCCCCCTTCCTAGGGGGCCTATATATAGTGGGGGGAAGGGAGGGCAGAAAAAGGACAGCCCCTGGCGCCTCCCTCTCCCCCTGCAACACCTCTCCCTCTCGCAGAAGCTTGGCGAAGCCCTGCTGAGACCCCGCTACTTCCACCACCACGCTGTCGTGCTGCTAGATCTCCATCAACCTCTCCTTCCCCCTTGCTGGATCAAGAAGGAGGAGACGTCGCTGCTCCGTACGTGTGTTGAACGCGGAGGTGCCGTCCGTTCGGCACTCGGTCATCGGTGATTTGGATCACGACGAGTACGACTCCATCAACCCCGTACATTGGAACGCTTCCGCTCGCGATCTACAAGGGTATGTAGATGCACTCCTTTCCCCTCGTTGCTAGTATACTCCATAGATGGATCTTGGTGATGCGTAGAAAATTTTAAATTCTGCTATGATCCCCAACAGATTACTCCATAGATTGATCTTGGTGATGCGTAGAAAATTTTGAATTTCCGCTATGTTCCCCAACAAGAGTGCGGCTACAGGAGAAGCAAGGTAAGTAACATCTTGCTGTGTGTTCGGAAAGCGGAGACGCTGTGTATTGACTGTAATGTCGAAATGTATGCAGGAGCCGCGATCGAGGTCGAGGCCCTGAGGAAGGCCCTGGGCGAGGCCGAGGAGAAGGCTATCCAGCAGCAAGCTGCCCGTAAGAAGCTCGAGGCCCGTGTCAAGGAAATCCAGCAGGAGCTCAAGGATGCAGTGAAAAAATGTGAGACCTTGGAGAATGATGCGTCGGCTCAGGAGGCTGAACTCACCAAGGCTCGTCAGGGCGCGGAGACCGCGCGGAATGAGGCCCAGGCCGTCATCCAGGAGATCCAGGAGGCCAGGAAGATCACGGCGGGTAAGGCTTTTAAGATGCAAAGCAAGTATGCGGAGAGGCAGTACCTTTTACTAACCCGGGTTCGGAGTTCCCCAGGAGCTTTTGCGGATCTACCACGTAGCGTATCCGACGCTGCAGCGTTCTACCGAGCCGAAGGAGGAGGTTCTACGGAGAAGCTATTCTGGTCGCAGTATGCGACGGCAGAGCATCCCGTGTCCTTCACCGATCAGCTGAAGCAGCTGGTGGAGCTGCACAGGGTGGCCGAACTAGCCATGAAGGATTTGACAATCCGGCAATGGCCAGCCGAAGCTATACCCGGCAGCTACTTCGGACTCGTGAGGCAGCTAGTGGAAGCCTGTCCGTGGCTGGACATCGTCGAGCGCTCTGCATGTATTGAAGGCGCCCGTATGGCCTTCGCTCGCTGCAAGATGTGGTGGGCGAAGATGAACGCTGTTGAAGTGGCCAGCGGGCCACCGGAGGGCAAGGAGCACCACACACCCGAGAAATATTTTGTGGATGCCATAGAAGGGTCTCGACTTGTGGCAGCTCAATGTTCGCAGGACGTTATTATCGAATGAATACATTCGTATTGGGCCTTTGCCTTGTATTATAAAGACAAAGCTTGTTTTGTAATGTAATTTCGTTATGCTTTAAATTGTTTCCTCCTGTGCGGCCGTGTTATATGCAATCTAATGGTTGGCCAGTCGTCGGCTTCTGCCCTCACGTAATTAGTATGGAGGTGTTCGGGATGGGATCTAAACAATCTTGATCCAATTGTATGGTCCTTGAAGGAGTTGTTTAGCGCAACGAACAAGGCAATCAGACTATACGGCTTAAACGCCCTCACTTAGCCATAGGAGTTTTATAATTAAGCAAGTGCGCAGCCCCTGGTCCGAGCCAGGGTGCTGTCAGCATCTGATCGGGAAGTGCCGATCCTTCGCGTGAGGCGGAAAAAATCTCCAACGATTTTGTAACCCACGAATAGCTGACTGGCTCTCGCCGTATCATGACAGTTAGTTTTCGGCTTTCTCTACTGAGGTGCTCATCCGGTCAAGGCCAGGGCACAATCGCAGTAGTTCTCCCTTTACTACCCTAGCCAATAGAGCGGAACGTAGGGTAGCAAGCACAGGAGCCGGGCAACCCAACTATTGACCAAAGACATGATTCTGAGCCAATGCATATAATGCTAAATTCGGGGTGCCGAACTTTTATACAAAAAGTGTTTGGACTTTGTTGCCTTATTGTGGGGCGATAAGCAGCCCCTGGCGAATATGAAACGTACAAAAGAGTACCGATGTAGCTAATAAGCAGATCGAAATGAAATGAAGTAAGGGGCGAAAACCACAAAAACTGGGCCGCAAATCATTATCATTATAACTGAATGGATACGTTAAGGCGTATCTTGTACAAATAGCGCGATAAGCACCCGGGCTATGTAATATGCCGGAATCAAGAGGGGGCAGCGTACGGGTCCTGAGAAAGAAGGAAAAATACCGTCAAGAAGAACGTATGGAGGTTACCCTACACACCTATGCTGCATGTCCCCTTTGTATGCCAATCCTTCGAAGGGGCTTGTGATCAGGCTCGCGGGAAAGGGAACCTGAAACAGAAAGAAAAAGGTGTATCCGGGGTCGGTCTAGCCGAACTGTAGACCCCGGTTGAGCTTGTGCCTCCGTCGATGTCCATGGAATCTCGAGTGCGTAATTATGTACGCATGGTACGAATGCCACCACTTCATTCGGACTAGGACGGAAGCCGAATTGCTAGTCGAGCTCTTGACGAGCCTTGCTGTCCTGCTGCAGTGTAGTTCGGGACCTCTTGATGGTGTCCAGGGGCTCGGCAGCCGCACTATGCTGCTGCTTGAGAAGGCCGCTCTGTACCTCTGCTGCTAGGGCGGCGGTGTGCTCCTCTGTTCGGAGAGAGCGTTCCGTGTTGCCATTGACTGTTATGACGCCGCGTGGACCGGGCATCTTGAGTTTCAGGTAAGCGTAGTGTGGCACTGCGTTGAATCTAGCAAACGATATTCGTCCGAGTAATGCGTGGTAGACGCTGCGGAAGGGGGCGATGTCGAAGATTAACTCCTCGCTTCGGAAATTGTCCGGAGAGCCAAAGACCACTTCCAGTGTGATTGAGCCCGTACAGCGGGCCTCAACGCCTGGTATGACTCCTTTGAAGGTAGTCTTTGTTGGTTTGATTCGTGAGGGGTCAATGCCCATCTTCCGAACTGTGTCTTGATAGAGCAGGTTGAGGCTGCTACCACCGTCCATTAGGACCCGTGTTAGGTGAAATCCATCGATGATTGGGTCGAGGACCAATGCGGCCGAACCGCCATGATGGATACTGGTTGGGTGGTCTCGACGATCAAAGGTGATCGGAAATGACGACCATGGATTGAATTTGGGAGCGACTGGCTCTACCGCGTAGACGTCCCTGAGTGCACGCTTACGCTCCCTTTTGGGGATGTGTGTAGCGTATATCATGTTCACCGTTTTGACTTGAGGGGGAAATTTCTTCTGCCCCCCAGTGTTCGGCTGCAGGGGCTCTTCATGCTCGTCCTCACTTTGTGATCCCTTTTCTTCGTTTTCGGCATTTAACTTGCCAGCCTGCTTGAAAACCCAACAATCCCTGTTGGTATGATTAGCTTGCTTGTCCTGGGTGCCGTGTATCTGGCACGGACGGTTGAGTATGCGGTCCAGGCTGGAAGGTCCTTCATTATTTCTTTTATAGGGCTTCTTCCACTGGCCGGACTTGGAGCCAGTGAATCCGGCGTTGACTGTGGCGTCATCGGTGTTGTTGTCAATGCTTCGGCGTTTGTGTCTGTTGTGCCGAAGCTTGCCAGTGCTATTCTTGGCCCCCGAGGGGCCTGTCTCGCTGGCTGTGTTGTTACTACGGGCCAGCCAACTGTCCTCTCCCGCGCAAAAGCGGGTCATGAGTGCCGTGAGGGCTGCCATGGACTTCGGCTTTTCTTGGCCGAGGTGGCGTGCTAGCCATTCATCCCGGATGTTGTGTTTGAAGGCTGCCAAGGCCTCGGCATCCGGACAGTCAACGATCTAGTTCTTTTTGGTTAGGAACCTAGTCCAGAATTTTCTGGCTGATTCTCCAGGTTGTTGAACTATGTGGCTTAGATCATCGGCGTCTGGTGGTCGGACATATGTTCCTTGTAAGTTGTCTAGGAAAGCTTCTTCCAAGTCCTCCCAGGTGTCGATAGAATTTTTAGGCAGGCTGTTAAGCCAGTGCCGAGCTGGCCCTTTGAGCTTGAGTGGGAGGTATTTAATGGCGTGGATATCATCTCCTCGAGCCATGTGGATGTGGAGGATGAAATCCTCGATCCACACTGCGGGATCGGTTGTGCCGTCGTATGATTCGATATTGATGGGCTTGAATCCATCGGGGAATTCGTGATCCAGTACCTCGTCTGTGAAGCGTGTGCGGCACCTCTGTACCGGGCCGTGTCGTGGCGTAGCTTTGATGGAGTCCGTCTGCGGCATTCGGACCGGGCGTGGTTAGGTTTGTCACGTCCGAATAGGTAGCCGTCTTCGTGCCTCGAGGCACGTCCTCGCGATCCGTAGATCGATCTTGTATGTCCTGCTCTACTGTCCAGGGTCTGCCGGAGGTCATACGTGTGACCCCGAACTCTTCCGTCTTTATTTTTGCGGGGCGGTTGGGCAGGCTGCTGTTCGGCCTGAGTTGCCGCTTTATCCCGACCGCGTGGTGGCCGGTCGCCCGCCCTGTCTCGACCACGTGGTGGTCGTTCCGAATTACGCGAGGGAGATGTGTGCTCCGGTGCCTCCTCATCGAATTGAGGTAGTAGTCTGCATTTCGGGTAGCTCTTGGCTGGGCGCTTGAGGCCGTATTCTTCCGCTGTCAGGATGTTAGTCCATCTGTCGACGAGCAGATCTTGTTCAGCTTGAAGCTGCTGCTGTTTCTTTTTCAGGCTCCTTGCAGTGGCTATGAGTTGAAGCTTAAAGCGCTCCTGCTCCAGGGGGTCCTCAGGCACGATGAAATCTTCGTTGCCGAGGCTTGTCTCCTCTTTGGAGGGTGGGCGGTAACTATTGTCCCCCGAGTCATCTTCTATGTCCTGCTCATCAGGGTTGTCTTGCCTGTCGTCATGTTCCTACTGTTCGGATGCAGCACCGACAGGTTCTTCATTGTTTTCGGCATCGCCCGGAGTGCTATTTTCTCCAGTACCAGTGTTGCTACCTTTTGAGCGGCAAGGCTTAGAACGGCGTTTGGGGCGCCGGCGCTTGGACTACGTCTCAGAAGGTTTATTCTTATCTGGCTCTTCTTTGTCGTCGCCAGATCCTTTGGCTGTATCAACCATGTATACGTCGTATGAAGAGGTGGCCGTCCAACGTCCAGTGAATGGTGGGTCTTGGCCTTGCTCATTTTCGGCATCGTCGTCCATACCGGTGATGTCTTCGGAGCCATAGTCAAGCACATCGGTTAAGTCGTCGACGGTGGCTATGAAGTGGGTGGCGGGTGGGAAGCAAAACTCCTCGTCGTCCGCCTCTAGCTCGAACCGAACATAGTTCGGCAGTGAGTCTTCCTCCAAGGACAAGTTCTTCAAAGAATTTAGTACGTCACCCAAAGGTGAATGCTGGAAGATGTCTGCGACGGTAAATTCGAAAATCGATAACCGATCCAGCTCGGTGTCCGCAAGGCGCACTTGATCCGGAACGTGTAGCCGGAGACGAGTCCGGAGTTCCATTGACGCCAGCATTGAAGGATGTCGAGTCCGTGTGCGGCTTCAACGCCGCGGACTTTATGGCCTCGGAGGGGATGATCTGCTTCGGTACTGAGGCCGTTGCAGCAACATGATCCATCTCCTGGGTGTGCTCCGATGACAGATTTAAGTCATGTTCATCGGAGAAAGGGGGAGCGTTCGCCGCGGTTTCAAATCCCTCGAAGATCAAGTCTCCACGGATATCCGCAACGTAGTTCAAGCTTCCGAACCTGACCTGGTGGCAAGGGGCGTAAGTATCGATTTGCTCCAGATGGCCAAGCGACTTGGCCCGCAGTGCGTAGCCGCCGAACACAAAAACCTATCCGGGGAGGAAGGTCCCTCCCTGGACAGCGTCATTATTGACAATTGAAGGGGTCATCAAACCTTTCGTCGACGGCACAGAGGAACTCTCAATGAAAGCACCAATGTCGGTGTCAAAACCGGCGGATCTCGGGTAGGGAGTCCCGAACTGTGCGTCTAGGATCGATGGTAACAGGAGACGGGGGACAGAATGTTTACCCAGGTTCGGGCCCTCTCTATGGAGGTAATACCCTACTTCCTGCTTGATTGATCTTGATGAATATGAGTGTTACAAGAGTTGATCTACCACGAGATCGTAATGGCTAAACCCTAGAAGTCTAGCCTATGTGAATATGGTAATGAATCTGTCTTATCCGGATTATGCTCTCCGGTTTATATAGACACCGGAGAGATCTAGGGTTACATGGAGTCGGTTACATAAGAGGGAATCTTCATAGTCGGTCGCCAAGCTTGCCTTCCACGCCAAGTAGAGTCCAATCCGGACACGGGTTCAATCTTCGACCTTCGTATCTTCACAGCCCATCAGTCCGGCCCATGGATAACAGGCCGGACGCTCGAGGACCCCTTAGTCCAGGACTCCCTCAGCTGCCTATGGATGAACAGTGAGCGTTGCTGGGGGGGGTTGGGTGAACAGTTCCCGGTGGGGGTGGATGAACAGGACCCCGTGGTGTTGCCTCTGGATGAACAGGACCCCGATCAATCGAGCTGGTTGGGGCTGGATGAACAGGACCCCGTGGAAGGCAGGATGAACAGGACCACCCCGTGGAGGGCAGGATGAACAGTAGACGATGGAGGGCTGGATGAACAGTAGCCCGTGGAGGGGTGGTTGAACAGGAGCCCGTGGAGAGGGCTGGTTGAACAGTAGCCGGTGGAGTAGCGCGCGGTGGAGGCTGGATGAACAGGAGCCCGTGGATGAACAGTCGCAGGTGGAGGCTGGAGGAGGTCGACGGTGGATGAACAGTAGCCCGTGGAGGCTGGAGGGGGTCGACGGTGGAGATGAACAGTATCCCGTGGAGCCCCGTTTTGCGGTACGCCACTCCCCTCCCGATGAACAGGACCCCCGTTTCGACCGTAGCGCTCCAACACGAGTCTGTTTCCTCCGTTTTGCTGTACGCCACACCCCTCCCGATCAACAGGACCCCCGTTTCGACTGTAGGAGGTCCGTTTCCTCCGTTTTGCGGTACGCCAGACCCCTCCCGATGAACAGGATCCCGTTTCGAACGTGGCCGGTCGAACACAAGGCCGTTTCCTCCGTTCTGCGGTACGCCAGGCCTCGTTTCCATCGGCTGTTCCGTCCAAGCCCTCCCGATGAACACGACGACGCATTCCGTTCTGACCCAACCGGTTGGCTCCCCATGAACACGACAACGACGCTGTTTCTCCGTTCCGACCCAGCCATGTACACGAGCCCTGGCCGTACGTATGCGCGAGTAGGCGTTTGAGACCCTGCCCGTATGTACGTACGTGGCTGTATTTTCTTTCTTGCATACTGGCCACTGTACGTACGTGTACATGCTACATGCATGCCTCTACTACGACACATGCGCGCGTCTACATCGACCAGTATGTACGTACACATTCGCAACCAGAATGACAACGCTACGTACGCTTCGACCAGATGGGTCCCGACTGTCAGGCACTTCCTTGCGTGCGAAGATGTAGCTGGTGGGTCCCAGCAGTCAGGGGGGCGAATCGTTTTTTGTTGCCGGGACGCACTTCCTTGCTTGCGAAGATGTAGCTGGTGGGTCCCAGCAGTCAGGGGGAAACGTTTTTTTATGAAATACGGTGGCTCGTCCGTTGGGTCCCCGCTGTCAGGTGGAGGAATAATTATTTTGCGCGTAACAAGGAGGCACTTCCTTGCTGCGGCCGTGGACCCAGCTGTCATCCTCTCCACGTACAGTCCATGTCCGATGGAAGCCGTTCCTTGACCACGTAGACCACGCCACGCCGAGAGCACCAGGGCGGTGGACGACGGCGAGGCCTAGGAAGGGGATGACGCGGAGCCGGGGAAGACGCGACAGTGGAAGCACGCGCGGAGAGGACTACGAGGGTTCACTGGTTCAGCTGCTGTGTGAGGCTGCTGTCGCCGCAGGGCCTGGCCAGCGGTGGGAATAGTAGGGGGCGGTGAGGCCTCCGCGGCAGCACAGTCGGCCACGGGAGGCACGAGCATGCGGCACGACCGGTGCTGCTTTGGGCGGCTGGAGCAACAAGACCAGAGGTTGAAGAAGTACTACGGCCATTGGATGGACATCGTACGGTCACTGGAGGTAGAATCGTTCATATTGACTAAGTTGACAAAGCACTCCGTCCCCGTCAACTTAGTAGGCCCACAAGTCAGCCTCCCACCAAGGTGGGTCCCAACCAGCAGGGGGAGTATTCATTTTTTTGTGCGTAATAAGGAGGCACTTCCGGTGGGTCCGACCTGACAGCGGGGGGAACAATTTTTTCGCGCAATACGGTGGCCCGTCCGGTGGGTCCCTGCTGTCAGGTGGAGGAATCATTATTTTCCGTGTAATAAGGAGGCACTTCCTTGCTGCCATCGTGGACCCAACTGTCAGCCTCTCCACGTACAATCCACGTCCGATGGAAGCCGTTCCTTGACCACGTTGACCACGCCGCGCCGAGAGCACCAGGGCGGTGGACAACGGCGAGGCCTAGGAAGGGGACGACGCAGAGCCGGGGAAGACGCGACAGTGGAAGCCCGCGCGGAGAGGAGTACGTGTTGGAAATATGCCCTAGAGGCAATAATAAAATGGTTATTATTATATTTCCTTGTTCATGATAATTGTCTATTGTTCATGCTATAATTGTATTAACTGGAAACCGTAATACATGTGTGAATACATAGACCACAACATGTCCCTAGTAAGCCTCTAGTTGACTAGCTCGTTGATCAATAGATGGTTATGGTTTCCTGACCATGGACATTGGATGTCATTGATAACGGGATCACATCATTAGGAGAATGATGTGATGGACAAGACCCAATCCTAAGCATAGCACAAGATCGTGTAGTTCGTTTGCTAGAGCTTTTCTAATGTCAAGTATCATTTCCTTAGACCATGAGATTGTGCAACTCCCGGATACCGTAGGAATGCTTTGGGTGTACCAAACGTCACAACGTAACTGGGTGGCTATAAAGGTGAACTACAGGTATCTCCGAAAGTGTCTGTTGGGTTGGCACGAATCGAGACTGGGATTTGTCACTCCGTATGACGGAGAGGTATCTCTGGGCCACCTCGGTAATGCATCATCATAATGAGCTCAATGTGACTAAGGAGTTAGTCACGGTATCATGCATTACGGTACGAGTAAAGTGACTTGTCGGTAACGAGATTGAACGAGGTATTGGGATACCGATGATCGAATCTCGGGCAAGTAACATACCGATAGACAAAGGGAATTGTATACGGGATTGATTGAATCCTCGACATCATGGTTCATCCGATGAGATCATCGTGGAACATGTGGGAGCCAACATGGGTATCCAGATCCCGCTGTTGGTTATTGACCGGAGAGTCGTCTCGGTCATGTCTACGTGTCTCCCGAACCCGTAGGGTCTACACACTTAAGGTTCAGTGACGCTAGGGTTGTAGAGATATTAGTATGCGGTAACCCGAAAGTTGTTCGGAGTCCCGGATGAGATCCTGGACATCACGAGGAGTTCCGGAATGGTCCGGAGGTAAAGATTTATATATGGGAAGTCTTGTTTTGGTTGCCGGAAAAGTTTCGCGCAGTATCGGTATTGTACCGGGAGTGCCGAAAGGGGTCCGGGGGTCCACCTGCCCCAAGGGGCCACATGGGCTATAGGGGTGTTCACCTTGGCCTATATGGGCCAAGGCCAGCAGCCCCAAGAGGCCCATGCGCCAAGAGATAAGGGAAAGGGAGAGTCCTAAAGGGGGAAGGCACGTCCTAGGTGCCTTGGGGAGGATGGACTCCTCTCTAGCCGCACCCTTCCTTGGAGGAAGGGCCAAGGCTGCGCCCCCCCTCTCCCTTGGCCCTATATATAGTGGGGGGAAGGGAGGGCAGCCGCACCTAAGCCCTGGCGCCTCCCTCTCCCTCCCGTGACACATCTCCCTCCTCCCACAGCGCTTGGCGAAGCCCTGTTGGTATCCCGCTACTTCCATCACCACGCCGTCGTGCTGCTGGATCTCCATCAACCTCTCCTCCCCCCTTGCTGGATCAAGAAGGAGGAGACGTTGCTGCTCCGTACTTGTGTTGAACGCGGAGGTGCCGTCCGTTCGGCGCTAGGATCATCAGTGATTTGGATCACGACGAGTACGACTCCACCAACCCCGTTCTCTTGAACGCTTCCGCTCGCGATCTACAAGGGTATGTAGATGCACTCCTCTCTCTCGTTGCTAGATGACTCCATAGATTGATCTTGGTGATGCGTAGAAAATTTTGAATTTCTGCTACGTTCCCCAACAGTACGAGGGTTCACTGGTTCGGCTGCGGTGTGAGGCTGCCGTCGCCGCGGAATAACTGGGGGTGTGGGTGAGTAGAGGGATGGCCTGGCCAGCGGTGGGAGTAGTAGGGGGTGGTGAGGCCTCCGCGGCATCACAGCCGGCCACGGGAGGCAGGAGCACGCGACACGACCGGCGCTGCTTTGGGCGGCTGGAGCAAGAAGACCAGAGGTTGAAGAAGCACTACGGCCGTTGGCTAGACATCGTACGGTCATTACAGCTAGAATCGTTCATATTGACTAAGTTGACAAAGCCCTTGGTACGCGTCAACTTAGTAGGCCCACATGTCAGCTTCCGAAACGGTGCGCCCCAGATGTCAGGGGGAGGAATCATTTTTTGGGCGGGTGAAGCTAGAATATCCGAGATTGAAGAAGAAGCACGGCATCCGTTGGATGGACATCCAACGGCCACTGCTGCTAGAACCGTGTGTTGACTATAATAAGTTGACAAAGCCTTGCATACGCGTCAACTTCTTTTTTTAGGGGACGCGTCAACTTAGTAGGCCCACAAGTGTGTGGGAGAGAACTTATAGCCCATTTGCGATTTGTAAGAATGTACATCCCATTTTTGAATTCTAATGGAATTTACTACAACCCATTTACAGTTTGTTAAAAGGACAACCCATTTTCTAGGACAATGATTAATAATTTCAACCAACCGTTCAAGACAGAATTCAATAAAATTTCCCACATTTTTATGGGATCCGAAATATTTTTATCCCGAAATTTCTAGTCAGATTAAATATAAATTTGTATTACGTAAAAATCTAACGAAACATTGCGCGCGCAACAATTAAAAATTAAGATTTTCAAAATATATAAATAATATTTTATAAACTAATTCTATGCTTGGTGCATTTTTTTATAGTTACTGCCCAGTTTTTATAATTACATCCCATTTATTATTTTTTAAATTCCATTTTCCTGTTAAGCCTAATGCATCCCTCCTAGAAAAGATTTGTAGCCCAGCGGGGCGGAGAATAACAAGTTGACCTTGCCTGGGTATTCCTCAAAAAAAATGTATAGCTGGGCTAGCCATTTTCATCTTGAAAAAAATTAATATCTGGGCTAGATATCTGTCCTGGGCTAGACGGGCCATAGCCTGCCCAGTTAATACACTGCTCTCCTCTGAACAACAATGAAAACATCGCCAAGAAAAACTCTACAGTGCTCACGCCTCAAAAACACAAATACTACTCGAGCTGCTTGGTCCCAGCTGTTGGTCGCACCTTGTGCAATTCTCTCGTTTATTGACTACATATGTTGACAATGGTGTGGGACCGTGATGTGAGGAAACCAGGAGGAAGCAAAAAATTATAGTTGTACATAATAAGGAGGCACTTGCGTACGTACGGCTATGGCCCTAGTGGGTCCCTACTGTCAACCAGGCAAAATAAAGTCATCTCCTGAATCCTCATGTTCATTGACCATGTTAACAATGCTCGGCGCCACGGCAAGCGCAACAACTCGAAGGACGACAGAGAGGGCCTCGCGGGCCCTACGGATGGTCTGATACAGCGCCCGCTGCTCATTCAGGAAGCCAGGATCATCGGACACCTATAAGCACCTTCGAGAGACTGAGACGGCATGAAACGGTAAGGCCGCGCTTGGGAGCTCTGGTTTATTTCACAACTGTATTAAGATACAAGTGTAATTTACTCGTCATCGGAAACAACGCGTAAAATACAGGCGTAATGAAACCGAGGGCCCGAGGTCTGTAAGTAAAACCAGCAGGTTACGCATGTAATTTGAGAGACCGGTGTATATTTTACTAGTCGAAATCGACCAACCAAGCGCTTCGCCCGAGACCACATGCTTTTATTTACAAGCGTTAGTTTTACAAGCGGTTTTGGTTGGAAAACGACGATCCAATCATGGCCTAACATGATGAGTTGGTCGGAAGATCATATGGTTTCACGTCTAACCTACCCGACTTGTCGTATAGGCTATGAATGAAACATAAGACGATGAACTTCTTAAGCACGGAAACAACAGAAGAGGATGATCTTCCTAACAAGCAAATCACTGGCATTAGATTGACATGCAAAACAATACGAAGCATTATTCTCAGGAGGCACGGTGAACAGCTCATGGTGCCGCATGCCACAACATTCCAAGCTCAACTTTGCAATCAAACACAAGGCCTGGCATTACATAGACAATATTCAGAACAAACTCTTAAAATATCTTACATAAGTCAACATTCATGTGACTATGCATCTCAGCAGAGTAAATATTTACTTCTGAACTGAAGACAGGAATAGGAAGAAACGATCGACGTTGCTCACAGCAAAGGGCGTCCCACTCAAAAATATCAAATGCATGTCTTCTGGCTAACATCAATTAGCAAAAATTGACAAGGTTTTCCAATTCCAATATATTAAACTAATGTCAACTTTGACAAGCTTTTCCCATTCAAAATATGTAATGCCTATGATTGTGGAACGGGCAGGGTTTGTCATCAGTTTGTCATCTGATAGTCCGGTGGCTCAAGGTGATGACGAATGATTAGAGAACCATTCGATGTATTGTGCATGATGAAGTATTATTATGGAGGACACGAACCATCTGAACATTTTGTGCAGTTCCACTAAAATCAAGCTGAGCATCCCTGTGGATTTCGTATTTATATGCTGCCAAAAAACAAAGACACATCAGCACACACATGAATATTGGCCCCAGTGTCAACCCACCAATCGGTGGACTAACAAACTGAAAGTACGGTAAACAGATTACCATACCCAGATGCCCCATCATTGTTGCTTAGAGTGACATTGACAGACTTGGAGTCCTGTCCTGGCTTCTTGGTACTTGTTTGGGCACTTGTTTGCCCAGTGTTCCTCCGAACCACAAGTAAAGCAGCCATCTCTGCAGACTAGTCATGTCACCAGCGTCTACTAATACTCTGTAAAGATTCTCGATCATTCCTTGTGTAATGTAGCGCAAACAGTGACTGCTTCTTTCTGCAAAGTGGTAAGACCAACTGGACCCACTAATGCAGCAGTTTGCCTTAGACACATTGGCTCCTTTTGTGTAGTTCAACTAAAATCAAAGTCGGAATAAACCCGAGCTTTAATTTTGATATCCCTGTAAGCAACAAAAGGTATAAGGGAAACAATTACTGAGAAATAACGGTTGATGACTTGTACTCCTAGAAGAAAAACATCTACTGATCTACCTTATCTTAATGGGAAACAAAGCAGGAGAGTAGCAATTCTCAATTAGTGTGATTCATTCATATTAACTGAGACATTATCTTAACAATGCCTTGTTTCAACATGTATAAAGAACGACAAAGCAGAAAAGTATCATTCCTAAAACAATGCGACTGATTCATTTTAACAGAGACATTATCTTAAAAATACCTTGGTTAAACATGTAGAAAGAACTACAAAGCAGGATAGTACCATTTGTAAAACACTGTAACTGATATATAATAACAGATACATTATCTGAACAATACATTTCTTAAACATGTACTCCGGCCGATCCCTAACAGAAATGGTACTCCCGCCGATCCCTAACAAGTGTTGCAGTTTTGAACTAAGATTCAGTAGTTAATTCCGAGGAAAGTAGGTACTGACCTTTCAAGACCAAGATTTGAAACAACGCATGAGGTGGATCTAAAAGAGATCTCAACACATATATGGAAATCTGGTCTCATTTTGTGCAGTTCCACCAAAATTAAGTGAAGCAAAATGTCGCAATAGCAACAAGTTGAATAGATCCCTGTTTTAACAGAGGCAAAAAAGGAATCAATTACTGGCCAATAAAGGAGGATGAAACATGCGACCACAAAAATGGTAATCCCGCCAATCCCTAACAAGTGTTGCAGTTTTGAAATAGGATTCAGTAGTTAATTCTGAGAGTGGCATTGCTTAATTTTACCAGCGGCATTAGATTACCAAAAAGCATAAACCGTTCCAGGGGAGAGTGGGCGCAACAACAACATGTGCTTCCATCTACTTATAAAGGGGGTGATGCAGAGTTTGTTGTAACGAAGCAACAAGCATAATGTCTGGGTTGGTCCCATTTTTGTTCTATACTTAATGGGAAAAGACAGCAATACAATAGCTTCTATTCAACATTTATTTAAAACAGTACCAATACAAGTAGCACAACATCTCAAAACACATTGCACGATCATGTGGATGAAGGCAAGTACCAACCTGTCATGACGCACACAAGATCACGTACGAATCTGCCAACACGAATAGGAAACCCAATCTTGTTTTGTGCAGTTACTCTGAAATCAAGTAAAGTCGCCGGTGAGACATTTAAGTTTGCTATAGCAACAAGTTGAATAGATATCCCTGATTTAACAGAGGCAGAAAAGGAAACAATTACTGCCAATAAAGGAGGATGAAACATGCGGCCACAAAAAGAAGCATCTACCTTATCTTGATGGAAAACAAAGTATAGGACAATAGCATTTCTAAAACAGTTGCATTGATTCATATTAACAGAGAAATTCTCTTAAAATAGTTCAGTAGTTAATTCTGAGAGTGGCATTGCTTAAAATACAATAGCTTCAATTCAACATTTATTTAAAACAGTACCAATACAAGTAGCACAACATTTCAAAACACACTGCACGATCATGTGGATGGGACATGGGACATGCCAGCACCATGTGCGTCCACACGTATAAATGGGTGATGCAGAGTATGTAGCCAAGCAGCATATCTGCATTGGTCCCATATTTGTTCTCTTTGAAACTTTTTTCGATTTGAGGGCAACAAATCTAGTCCTGCACAAACTACCCGACCCCCCGGTTTCTTTCCCTTTTCAACAAAGAGTTGGGTTCCTTACAGATGTGTGTACTGGGTTACCCCCTTTTTCCCTTTTCGACCAACAAAGCGGCTGGATAGCTAGTCTATACTACTTTCCCTCCCTCCTTTCCTCATTGAACCATGTCCTAGATTCATGCTCCACCCCACCGCACCCTTCTTTCCTCTTTGAACCAAGACCTAGATTCGACTACAGAATCGAAAAAGATCAGCATGCAGCTAGACCAATGACGGTTTCAAAGAAACTTATACCTTAGGGTCGTCTGGATGTGGCAAGGCGTGCGGCGGGAGGTCAGATCTGCCCACACTACGTACGACAGCGAGGAAGAAGGGGTCGGTGGCCCTCCCGCACAGGCGCTGGGTGAAAGAGAAAAGCGCAGCCGGAAGTGGATTGCCTCCCTCGCCGAAGGCGATAGAGTGAACGCTGCACCTCCTCCCCTTCCCGGTGTGACGGGACCCGGACGCCTCGTTCGCCAGCTGTCTGTGAGGGGGGTGAGAGAGACAGAGGCCACAACACAGTCTTGTTTAGATCTGGTGAAGAGGGTGAGAGACAGTGAATATGGCGAACCCTAGTAAAGGAACGCTGAGCCTCCAGCGTGTATATATATATGTAGTGCGGTGAGAGTGTGGAGAGTGCAAACCCTAGCGAACAAGCGCTGAGGCTCCAGCTTATATATATACTGTAGTGCGGATTGAGCTCCGGTGCCTTAACTGCACCTGCTTTTGGCTGTATGACAGGTGGGCCAGCCACATTTTGGGCCCACCTGTCATAAACCCAAAGGCAGGTGCACTAAAGTCAATGAAGCTGCGTCCATATAGTACTCGTGTATACGACTAATATATAGTGGAGTGGTTTTCTTATTCTCTCCATAACAATCGTTTTAAATTGTGTAAGTACGAAACGAAACTCTTTATTTAACGTACCAGTGAAGAAAACTACTACTCCCTCTGTTCCTAAATATTTGACTTTCTAGAGATTTCAACAAATGACTACATACAGAGCAAAATGAGTGAATCTACACTATAAAAAATGTCTATATACATCCGTATGTGGCAGTCCATTGCGAACCACTTGAAAGACGAATATTTAGGAACGGAGGGAGTACTTCCGATGAACTAACGATCCATGCGTCCTGGTCGCACTTCCTGTCCTTCACGTGCGGTACACTGCCCTCTCTTAACTGAACAACCACACATGCGCCAAATTATCAGAAACGTGTGAGAGTGTGTACAAATAAAGAATTTTAACTTCAATTATCGGAAAGGTTTGAGAGTATGTACAGTTTTCCCTCTCTAATAATTATGGTTTGTTGTGTTCGGCCTAAACTTGGTCAAACTTTACAAAGTTTGACTTCAGTCAAATCTAATATGCGGAGTAAATAAAAATGGAGGGCTACTACGTCCATCCGGGTTTTTAGTCCACAACGTTTTTTTAATCAAAGTTAATAGCTGGACAAATAAAATTACAGGGGAGCTGGAGACAAAGTTGTGAGAAGGCTTAGAAATCAATACAAAACTTATGCTCTTAGTACCAACGTCAATCCTTCTTTGAGGAAACATTTGGTTCATAGCCAATTGTGTGATAAAATTGCACCAACGTGAAAGACGACTGCGTCTCCAACGCAACCAAGGTGAACTGACGAAGGATATCATCTTTGTGGGTAACAAGCAAAGAGCACTGATGGAAGACAGCTTGTTTTTCATTGAAAATCGATCAGCTTCACCAGCCGACGCAACCATGAGGCGCAACCATGAGCATCGATAGGTCATCGTGGTGATGCATCATCCATTTGGCATCAAGTTTGGGTGAGGCACCTATGAAGTTCGACAAATCCTCATTGTGGTCTGTTTCTTCTCAGTAGTCAAGCTCGAGGAAGGAAGAACCACGTGGCAGAGGACAGTGAGGTGGAACAACAACGGCCATCCAATTTTGTGCAGTTCCACTAAAATTGAGGAAGACATGCCCGGGTATGGAGATACGCATCACTGTTTCCAAAAATATAAAAAAGGGATATAGTGTTGTTACTTTGTTTTACAAGACAACGACATCTCAATTGTCAATAAGAATTATGAAAAGTACACCAAAAGACAGAAGCATAATGATTATCTTGATGGGATCTAAACCAGGATACCCGAGAAAAAAAAGCATTTCTTCATTTAACCAGTGATAGTATTATATTAGCAGCAGCAATAGGAGCATATGGACAATGACTGCACAACCACCATGTACTTTTTGTCGAAACAAAATGTATACCTCCCCCGAGGCATAAATCAGGACCACTTTTTGAGTGGCATTTCCTCTATAATAGTAGGTGATGTTGGACCAGCCGACGAACCCTAGCTACTATACATGGGGAGCTGGGGAGTAGTCGCATAGAAGAAAACCCGCATGCAGCGACCTGGGGAGCTGGACCAGTACAAGAAGTTATACCTCAGGTGGGCGAGATGTCGCTTAGGCGGGCGGGATCTGCCCACACGACGGCAGCGAACAAGGGCGCGGAGGACCTTCGTCCACGCCGGCTTCGAGAGGACGGTGCGCATCGGCTTCCTCCATCGCCGACGGCGACAACGTCAACGCTGCACCTCCTCACCTCCCGCAACGGACGGGATTCGGCCGGATCTGTGACCACCGGTGAGGAGAGAGATAGTGTGGACACTGTCATCTTGTTTTGATATGGAGAGGGTGAGAGAGCGAGACGCGAGAAACTCTGTCAAACAAGAGGCTATAATGGAGTAAAACAATCTCTCCATAGCAGTGGTTTTAAATAGAATACGCGCGTTCCCGGAAAAAAGAAACGAAAACTGGTGGACAATTTTTTAACGTACCAAGAAAGAAAACTCGATCAAAAACATGCCCCCGCTGCCAGGTCGCGAGAGTTGTCGCGCACACACACATAGACATAGACATGCATATCCGTGTTTACGTAAAATTCCATTTCCATCTCCATCTCCAATCATAATTGTCCAACTGGCACATTATTTACGTTGTTAATTATATACGCGGCAATATTAACGTACAACATCTATTGTTTGCGGGCATCCGGACCGCTACCACGGCCGCTCCTTACCAACCCGAACCCTCTTCATCACCCGTGCGTTCTTCCCGCCCGAAACGGTCAGTGCCGCATTCATGCCCGGCCAGAGCGGACGCGAGCTCTCACTGGCGCCAGCATTGAAGCGGCGCGCCCGCCGAGAGAGCGTCGCCCGCGCCGCTTCCTGGTGCATGCGACTGCTCCGCGTTCAAAGGTCGCAATAGCCGGCCACAACATGCATGTAAAAAGTTCTTGGGAGTCCGTGCTACAGCTAGCTATCCTCCCCAACTCGTCAATCTCTTCCAGTAGTACTAGTACTCCATGGCGCGATCCATCGACAAGCAGGCGGGAAAGTTATCGTATACTCGGTTTGCGGTGAGTGGCATGCCGAGCGACCGTGTGGGGTCGAGCCGTGGAGGAGGGTGAGACGCGAACGCGACAGACGTGATTTAGACGTTGGTTTTGCTCGATGGCGCGATCCAACGAAACAAAATGTTGGTTTCTCTCCGTTTCCATTTTTTCTCCGGAAAAATGGAAACTTTCCACTCCATTTTCATTCCTACTCCAAGGTTGCCCAGTTACAACATTACATCAAATACAAAGGAAAACTAACATGCATGTTGATGCATCTCAATGATTCACAAATCATAGCCAATATTTACTTCTCAACTAAAGACAAAAGTTGTGAGAGCGTGTACGAAAGAAAAACTACTGATGGGGTCACTACGACTTAAACCCTAAACCCTAAATATGATTTAATTTCCTGGCCAGGTAGAACCTGTCGAAGGAAAGACGGCTGGCACCCTCGGATCATACGATGCTTTTGTGCAGTTCCACTAAAATCGAGCTGAGCATCCCTGATGGCAAAGATATTGAAGAAGTGTGATTAGAATAATAGTACTGCCACTAGTTCATGAGACATAAACTCATCACAAGTAGAAGCCGGTAGAAGTAGAGAAAGATCGACATGGAGATGGAGCTACGTGGGGAGCTGCGGCAGTGGAGCAAGCCGGCTCCAAAAGGAAGATGGACTACCTGGGACGCCGGGCTGTAGCTAGAAGGGCGGTTGGGACGCGGCATCGGCCCATACCGCGGTGACCCCCGATTGGGACGCACGGACTGTGGATTTTCTCCCTCGCCGATGTCGACCGCGTCTACGCAGAACATTGTTCCCTTCCCCCAGCTGCGGAATCAGGCCGGATATGTGACCAGCGGTGCGGCCACCGTCGTTCTATGCTTGTGAAGAGAGCAACCCAAGCAAGCAGGCTTGTAGCTTAGGCTCCTGCTAGTGTATATATAGTGGTTTTCTTTTTCTCTCCATATCAACCATTTTATATTGCGTATGTGTCATTGAAGAGTGAAATGATGGTTGCTTCTTCCGACTAACTTACTGTGTGATTTGACTGCTCCTTTAGTGGCCCCTACACGTACTCCCCCTACGTGTATGCAACAGTCACACGTACACATGGACGTAAAAACGCGCGCGACGCCCTAATGCATGCATGTCCGAGCACATGACGGAACACACACGGTCGCGCTCAAGTGCTCAACCTACACGTGCATGCACACACATACTCAGCCAGGGTGAGCTAGTGACCGTATAAACACCGGAAAATGTATATATTGAGCGCAGTGAGCGTATTATGAAGTCCACTGACCGTATTTTTACAAATATACAGTGACACACAGTGTATTTATCTCGTTTGAAATTAAGTCATATTAACTGGAGAGGAGGCAATATGGACTAGCATTACTTTGTTGTGTCCTGTCAAGTTGCCGAACGAGGAAAAGCTTGCAGGACGGGAGAAGCTTGCGTGCGGTGGCTTGCAGGACAAGGAGAAACTTTTGACTAATGCAAGCTGTCCTTCGCTCAGGCGGTGGACGTGCAACAGTTAATTTGGTGTCAGATTGCCAGAAGCATACACTATACTAGTACTATTATTGTTGCACTTCCCGAAGAGGCGATCAGCCAAGCGCAAAGTTTACTAGTACTACTACTATAGTCTATAGAGGTACTATACTAGTACTAGGAACCGGATGGAGGAGCGTCTGCACTCTTATTATATTTTAAAAATGTGATAAAGCAATCTTCAACACATTTGGTTCTCTTCGAGGGTTCTCGCATGTGATAATGGAAGTTGATTGCATGGAACACTCGCCACAATTCTCGCTTAATTCTGGCTCATATCCTGTTACAAATAGGAGCGCTCGGTAATATTTCCTCTTTTTTTGTTATTCAGCATGTAAACAGGTCAGCAAACCTTGCGGCGCATCTTTGTGCAAACCGTGCTTGCTGCACTTTGAATGTGGCCGAGAGCTGGCTTGATGAAACACCTCGCTTCCTACTTCTTTTTTGCGGGATACCTCGCATCCTAGTGACCAGTGTCTTGGCTGATCGTCCTAGAATGCTTATATATGAATAAAGCTCTCTCATTTACCCGCAAAAAAGATTAAGCCATATTAACCGGAAAGGAGGGAGTATGGACTAGCACTACTTGTTGGTGTGTCCTGTCAACTCGCAGAACAAGGAGAAGCTTGCAGGACAAGGTGAAGCTCGCTTACGCCTTTTGACTAATGCAATGTACCCTCGCCCAGGCGGTGGACATGCATCAGTTCATTCGGTGTCAGATTGCCAGAGGCATACACTGTAGTACCGAACATGCGGAGTACCATCATTGTTCGACTTCACGAAGAGGCGAAGAGCCAAGAGCAAGGTTTAGTAGTACGAGTAGTACTACTACTAGAACTGCATGGTGGAGCCTCTGTACTCTTATTTTTCTTAATCTTTGATAAAGTACACATTTATTCCGGACAAGGGCGGAAAACGGCAGCCCAACATGTAATGATGATATCGATCAACCATGCTCGAATATATCTTGACCTCCGTGCGAGCCCGTCTGTGTGTTCTCGCTCCTCGTCTCTCTCAAGGAACGGCGGGTTGGCCATTTTGCCGTCAATTGAGATCAGTTTGCTCACACTGCGGTCCCACATGTCAGTGATATGCCAAGAGGAGGTGCGTTGACCGACTGGCCATACGCGTACTTGGTTTTGCACCTTCATACTACTCCTCCCTCCGTCACAGTTTACAGGGCGCGCTTCATTATGATGCATTTCTCTCAATGCATTTCCACCACCAGAGAGACTTTAGACGCGTTTGGTTTAATGCTCAATTAATTAGGGCGTGGTAACCGCAATTTTCTCTTGATGTAGTCCTACGGAGTGGAGTAAGTGCATGCATGGGTCTACCCGTGGTGGAAGCACTGCATACATGTGTGTACGCATTATTTCCTCTAGTAATAGACGCCGTGCTATAACTACCAATGCTATTTTTCAGGCCGATCGCTAGTCGCCTTGGTCCTAGAGATTTTCTCTTTTTCTGAAGCGTGCTCTATAAACAGTGACGGATGGAGTAGTATGAGCGGATTCAAAGAAGAGCGTATTGATGGTTGCTTCTTCTGAGCAACTTACAGTGGGAAAGGTGGGGCTTATGATTTGACTGCTCATTACTCACTATTAATGCGGCGCAATGATCGGTCTGAGTCTCCCATGCAGCTGTGCACTACCCCCTCGGTTCTTAAATATACTCCGGAGTATTTGTCTTTCTAGAGATTTCAACGAGTGACTACTCAAATTTTCTCTTTTAGAGATTCAAATGGACTACTACATACGGATGTATATAGACATATTTTAGAGTGTAGATTCACTCATTTTGCTCCGTATGTAGTCACTTGTTGAAATCTCCAGAAAGACAAATATTTAGGAACAGAGGGAGTACACATACGAAGCAAAATGAGTGAATCTACACTGTAAAATATGCCCATTTGAAATTTGTAAAAAGACAAATATTTAGGAACGAAGGAGTATAATTTTGTGCATGGCACATGGACCTAGATGCCGAAGAGGCTTCTGGCAACGCTATCAAGCTTCTAGCATTTGTTTACATAATTGACGTACTGTACAAATAATTTTCTAGCGACATGAAATTGTACAATGGTGTGAGCTTTCAGCTTTTGTTTCGTGTGTCTTGCCATCGATGCTCTTTCGGAAACAATAAAAAACTAACTTCCTTGCTAATCAGAGCTAATATTTACATCACAACTGAAGACAAAGTTGTGAGAAGGTGTTAAATTAAAATTGATCCATGCTTTCATTGGCAGCAAGGTCCCCCCCAGCTCTGTCTAAATCAACAAGGCATGTTGGGAAAAAAGTATCTGTCTGGAGCATGCAACATTCCGATCATTTTGTGCAGTTCCACTAAAATAGAGCTGAGCGTCCCTGTTCCAAAGATATTAAGTGTGATTACGATAATAGAGGACTGCTGATGAAACAATAAACACACAAATAGAAGCCGGTCACCTTTGCAGTCTCTCTTAAGACTAACTAGTTGGAGAAGATTAGGCTCGGAGTTGGATGAGGAGGATAGAGCAAAACCAATCTCCCTTTGTGCAGTTGCAATGAAATGTAGAGACGTTGCCCGTGTGACATTTTGGCAGAACTGCACAAAACACTCTTAAGAAAAAAGTGATTTGTGCAGTTCACCAACAGGTCGCAATAGCAACAAGGTGAAATGGATAGCCCTATTTGCAAAAAAGAGGTAGAAAGGAAACAATTACTGGCCAATAACAGTTGATGACACATGCGACGACAAAAAATAAGCATATTCCTTGTCCTAAGGGAAGATAACAACACGGTTGTGTTTGTCTAAAACGGTGTGAGGACGAGATTGCAATATGGAAAGTACGCCGGACGAGCTACGTTTTGGGCAAAGAACTATGGAAGATCCACATGCAGCGACGTGGGAAGACGGGCAGTGGAGCAAGGCCGGAGGGGATACCTGGAGGTCGTCGGGATGTAACTAGGTGAGCGGCGGCGGGCGGAATCTGCCCATACTGCGGCAGCGAGCAGGTGGCGTAGGCCCTACCACGCCGGAGCTTGGTCAGAGAGAACGGCGTGTACTGCAGATCGGGATGTGCTGCCTCGGCGCCGTCGAATGGAGAAACGATGCACGTCCTCCCTTTCCGCCGGCAGACGGGATGCGGCCGGATCAGTGACCAACGGTGAGAGAGAGAGAGGCCACCGCAGCCTTGTGTGAGATACTCTGAAGAGAGACAAACCAGGCAGGCAGGCTCCATTGTATATAGTGGAGTGGACTACCTTTTTCTCCATAAAAATCATTTTATATTCTGTGTACGTGCCATTGAGTGATATAACTTTATTTAAAAATAACGCACCAACGCATCAAGTCGAACTTTGTTTCGTGCACGCGTGGTACACGACCTCCGCAGGTAAACAACCGCTACAAGCATTCAAATTAGCACGTGGGCTGCCATTTCATACAGAAATGAGCTCCACCGTGTACCCGCGTGGGTGTGGCTGGGCACGAAGCGTGAGTATGTGCACGGTGCACCTATTCTCTTCTTGTATACGTACACCACCTACGTGGGGTTGTGTGAGAGAGATAAAAACGTAGAGAGATATAGT